>NC_053022.1:63702871-63720563 GCF_003073215.2 Triticum urartu | reverse complement strand
TCTCGCTAGCCCTTTCTGAGACCGCAAAACATAAATGCAGAGCACCTTTAAAGACCAAGGACTGACTAGACATTGTAATTCATGGTAAAAGAGATCCAGTCAAGTCATACTCAATGTAAACTAACAGTAATGAATGCAAATGACAGCGGTGCTCTCCAACTGGTGCTTTTTAATAAGAGGATGATGACTCAGCATAAAAGTAAATAGATAGGCCCTTCACAGAGGGAAGCAGGGATTTGTAGAGGTGCCAGAGCTCGGTTTTGAAACAGAGGTGAATTATATTTTGAGCGGTATACTTTCATTGTTAACATAACAACCAAGAGATGGCGATATCTTCCATGCTACACACATTATAGTCGGGTCCCAAACAGAATGGTAAAGTTTATACTCCCCCTTCCACCCACAAGCATCAATCCATGGCTTGCTCGAAACAACGAGTGCCTCCAACTAACAAGAGTCCCAGGGGGAGTTCTGTTTGCAATTATTTTTATTTAGTTTGCATAAAGCATGGGACTGGGCATCCCGGTGACCAGCCATTTATCTCGTGAGTGAGGAGCGGAGTCCACTCCTCTTGAGAATAACCCGCCTAACATGGAAGATACAGACAACCCTAGTTGATACATGAGCTATTCGAGCATACAAAACATGATATTTATTTGAAGGTTTAGAGGTTGGCACATACAAATTTACTTGGAATGGCAGGTAGATACCGTATATAGGTAGGTATAGTGGACTCATGTGGAATAACTTTGGGGTTTAAGGATGCACAAGCAGTATTCCCGCTTAGTACAGGTGAAGGCTAGCAAAAGACTGGGAAGCGACCAGCTAGAGAGCGACAACAGTCATGAACATGCATTAAAATTAATCAACACCGAATGCAAGCATGAGTAGGATATAATCCACCATGAACATAAATATCGTGAAGGCTATGTTGATTTTGTTTCAACTACATGCGTGAACATGCGCCAAGTCAAGTCACTTAAATCATTCAGAGGAGGATACCACCCTATCATACCACATCATAACCATTTTAATAGCATGTTGGACGCAAGGTAAACCATTATAACTCATAGCTAATCAAGCATGGCAAGAAACTATAATCTCTAGTTGTCATTGCAAACATGTTTATTCATAATAGGCTGAATCAGGAACGATGAACTAATCATAATTTACAAAAACAAAAGAGGTCGAGTTCATACCAGCTTTTCTCTCAGTCAGTCCATCATATATATCATCATAATTGCCTTTCACTTGCACGACGACACGATGTGAATAATAATAATAGTGCACGTGCATTGGACTAAGATGGAATCTGCAAGCATTCAATAAACAGGAGAAGACAAGGCAATATGGCTCTTTTGTCAGATCAACAATAATGCATATAAGAGCCACTTCAACAATTTAATTATGGTCTTCTCCTATCGACCCCCAAAGAAAAGAAAAAACTAATTTACACGGGAAAGCTCCCAACAAGCAAAAGAAGAACAGAAATTTTTTGGGTTTTCTTTTTAATTACTACTACAACATGGAAATTAAAACTAGCTAAAAGCTACAACTAATTTTTTGGTTTTTCTTAAGGTTTATTAAACACACAAGAAGAAAGCATAAAAAGGAAATAAACTAGCATGGATGATACAATGAAAAAGTATGAGCACCGACATCTAGCAATGAGTGTGTGAACATAAATATAATGTGGTGGGAAATACGTACTCCCCCAAGCTTAGGCTTTTGGCCTAAGTTGGTCTTGCACGGCTGGCCTGGCGGATATCCATAATAATAGTTGGGGTCGTACTGCAATAGAAGAAGAGGAAGACTCCGATTGCCACTGGCTGACAATCATCTCCGGATCCCACTGGTAATTAGACTGTCGTGAAGGATCAACTTGTGGTTCCGCTCTGGCTCCATGGCTGGTGCAGGGTTCCGGTAGGCGTGAATAGCCTTTAACGGAACAAGGTACTGCCTGCAGATAAATCAAACAAAGAAGGAGCAGGCAGGTAATAGTCTCAGGATGATGTTTATTAAAGAACAATTTATTTAAGCTCTCCTTCCCTATTCTTAACAATAAAATCATGTGCCACCATACTTTTATAATCTAGATAAACACGAGGCGCACTTTTCTTCCTTCTCATAATGCCTAATAGGTATGTTAAAATGTGCAGCTAGGATGAAGCATAGATGCCTCCAAAGATGGGGCCCTTGGTACGGTTCAGACTTAACCGTTTGGCAATAATGCCGCCCATACTAACAGAGTTATCACGTATAAACCGTGAAAATAATAATATCAGGGATACTAAGGTTTCCACAGTTTCCGCGACCAATTAAACAACACTAGCAAATAATGCAAAATAACGTAAAACAGGAAAATGTATGCTAGTGATTCGTGCATCAGAAACCTTCCTTGTTTCCCCTACAGTGATAGTATCAATAAACCCCTCCACATCATCGCGAATGTGGTTCTTCTGTTCTTGCCCTCAAAAGGGACTAAACAAACCCGACAAAAATCATAAAGTGACATCTCCTTATGCTCATCATATAAATAAAACTCCACCGTAGGTGGTGAGCTCCTAGAATGGAAATGAAAGTTTTGCATAAAGATATTTGTGAGTAAGAGAAACTGATCGCATTGGTCGTGGAGGAAAGCGGTGAGGCCTGCATTCTTAGCCAATTCATAAAAATCTTCATAAATCTTGGCTGCTCTCAAGAAATCATCGGAATGCCATTCACACGCCCGAACCTCTGTGGTGCGAGGCAGATTATACTTAGGCTTCGGTGCCTTTTCCTTCGAGCTTTGGCTCGATGAGCCCCTCAAAAGTCTCCTCATCATTTTCTGAAAAATTCTGAAATTTTTAGTAACTTCAAAATAAAAGTAAACCAAACTCAATAATATTGATAGCAACTACTCATACAAGTGCTTAGAGCATATATCATGCATCAAAACTACTTGGAACCATTTACATTTGACATGCAAGCTCAAGAACAGGGTCACCTAAGTAGCAAAAATTTGCAATGAATAAAGCACCAGAACAAAAACTAATTGGACCAATGGAGCAGTCACTTACCAAGGAACAATCTCCCCAAGCAGTTTTGTGAGAGGTGCTTTGAGCAAGGAGATCGAAAATGGCATCAAGATGAGATAGAACTCGTGCTTGAGCTGGATATTCGTGTTTGTGGGAGGAAGAAGAAGTGTGTCAGTGCAGGAATAAGTGGAGGAGGGCCACCGTGGGCCCACGAGGCAGGGGGCGCGCCCAGGGGGTAGGGCGCGCCCTCCACCCTCGTGGCCACGTGGATGACCCCCCTGTTGTGTTCTCGGTGCCAAATATTCTCAAATATTCCAGAAAAATCATATTTAAATTTCAGGGCATTTGGAGAACTTTTATTTTTGGGGTATTTTTATATTGCACGGATAATCAGATAACAGACAGAAAAATATAAATATTTATTTTATTTGATATAAATAACAGAAAGTAAAAGTGTGGTACAGAAGGTTGTGCCTTATAGTTTCATCTATCTCATGCTCATCAAAAGGAATCCATTAACAAGGTTGATCAAGTCTTGTTAACGAACTCATTCCGAATAACATGGAACCGGAGAAATTTCGAATAACACTACGTTACCTCAACGGGGATATGCCCATCCCCAATAATAAGAATATCATATTTCTTCTTGACAGTAGGAAGAGGAAATTCAAAACCTCCAAATATAATCGATCGAATCTTTCCAATAGAGTTGATACTATGAACTTGAGGTTGTTTCCTCGGAAAGTGTCCCGTATGCTCATTCCCATTAACATGAAAAGTGACATTGCCTTTAGTGCAATCAATAACAGCCCCTGCAGTATTCAAAAAAGGTCTTCCAAGAATAATAGACATACTATCATCCTCGGGAATATCAAGAATAACAAAGTACGTTAAAATAGTAACGTTTGCAACTACAACAGGCACATCCTCACAAATACCGACAGGTATAGCAGTTGATTTATCAGCCATTTGCAAAGATATTTCAATAGGTGCAAACTTATTCAAATCAAGTCTACGATATAAAGAGAGAGGCATAACACTAACACCGGCTCCAAGATCACATAAAGTAGTTTTAACATAGTTTCTTTTAATGGAGCAGGGTATAGTTGGTACACCGGGATCTGCAAGTTTCTTGGTATTCCACCCTTAAAAGTTTAATTAGCAAGCATGGTGGAAATTTCAGCTTCGGTATCTTTCTTTTATTTGTAATAATATCTTTCATATACTTAGAATAAGGATTCATTTTGAGCATATTAGTTAATCTCATCCGCAAAAAGATAGGTCTAATCATTTCAGCAAAGCGCTCAAAATCCTCATCATCCTTTTTCTTGGATGGTTTAGTAGGAAAAGGCATCGGTTTCTGAACCCATGATTCTCTTTCTTTACCGTGCTTCTCGCAACAAGTCTCTCTTATCATAACGTTGATTCTTTGATTGTGGGTTATCAAGATCAACAGCAGGTTCAATTTCTATATCATTATCATTACTAGGTTGAGCATCATTATGAACATTATCATTAACATTATCACTAGTTTCAGTTCATTACCAGATTGAGTTTCAGCATCAGAAATAGAAATATCATTTGGATTCTCAGGTGTTTCAGTAATAGGTTCACTAGAAGCATGCAAAGTCCTATCATTTTTCTTTTTCTTCTTTTTAGACGAACTAGGTGCATCTACATTATTTCTCTGAGAATCTTGCTCAATTCTTTTAGGATGGCCTTCAGGATACAAAGGTTCCCGAGTCATTCGACCACCTCTAGTAATAACTCTAACAACATTATCATTATCTTTACTATTCAATTCATTGAGCAAATCATTTTGAGCTTTAAGTACTTGTTCTACTTGAGTGGTAACCATAGAAGCATGTTTAATAATAAGTTTAAGTTCACCTTTCACATTAGCCAGATAATCACCCAAGTGTTCAAGCATATTTGAATTGTATTTCAATTGTCTACCAAAATAAGCATTAAAGTCTTCTTGCTTAGCCATAAATTTATCAAACTCATCTAAGCATGGGCTAGCAAATTTAGTAAATGGGATTTCAGCTTTATCATATCTATAGAGAGAATTTACCTTTACTACCTGTGTCGGGTTATCAAGACCATGAGTTTCTTCAATAGGTAATGGATTAAGATTATATGTTTCTTCAACAGGCGGTAAATTAAGACCATGTATTTCTTCAATAGGAGGTACATTCTTAACATCTTCAGCTTCAATACCTTTTTCTTTCATAGATTTCTTTGCCTCTTGCATATCTTCGGACTGAGAAATAGAATACCCCTCTTCTTCGGAGTTGGTTTAGGAATTAGGCTCAGGAATTGGCTCCAGAGGTGTCCAATTATTTTCATTTGTCAACATATTATTCAATAGAATTTCAGCTTCATCCGGTGTTCTTTCCCTGAAAACAGAACCAGCACAACTATCCAGGTAATCTCTGGAGGCATCGGTTAGTCCATTATAAAAGATATCAAGTATTTCATTTTTCTTAAGAGGATGATCAGGCAAAGCATTAAGTAATTGGAGAAGCCTCCCCCAAGCTTGTGGGAGACTCTCTTCTTCAATTTGCACAAAATTATATATATATCCCTTAAGGCAGCTTGTTTCTTATGAGCAGGGAAATATTTAGCAGAGAAGTAATAAATCATATCCTGGGGACTACGCACACAACCAGGATCAAGAGAATTAAACCATATCTTAGCATCACCCTTTAATGAGAACGGAAATATTTTAAGGATAAAGTAACGAGTTCTCTCATCAGTAGTGAACAGGGTGGCTATATCATTTAATTTAGTAAGATGTGCCACAACAGTTTCAGATTCATAGCCATGAAAAGGATCAGATTCAACCAAAGTAATTATATCAGGATCAACAGAGAATTCATAATCCTTATCAGTAACACAGATAGGTGAAGTAGCAAAAGCAGGGTCAGGTTTCATTCTAGCATTTAGAGATTGCTTATTCCATTTAGCTAATAACCTTTTGAGTTCATATCTATCTTTGCAAGCTAAAATAGCTAAAGAAGCTTCTTGATCAAAAACATAACCCTTAGGAATAACAAGTGATTCTTCATCATCACTTTCATCAGTATTATCAGATTCAATATTTTCAATCTCTCTAGCCCTAGCAAGTTGTTCATCAAGAAATTCACCAAGTGGCACAGTAGTATCAAGCATAGAAGTAGTTTCATCATAAGTATCATGCATAGCAGAAGTGGCATCATCAATAACATGCGACATATCAGAACGAATAGCAGAAGCAGGTGTAGGTGTCGCAAGCTTACTCAAAACAGAAGGTGAATCAAGTGCAGAGCTAGATGGCAGTTCCTTACCTCCCCTCGTAGTTGAGGGATAGATCTTGGTTTTTGGATCTCTCAAGTTCTTCATAATGATAAGCAGATATATATCCCAAGTGACTCAAAGAATAGAGCTATGCTCCCCGGCAACGCGTAGAAAATAGTCTTGATAACCCACAAGTATAGGGGATCGCAACAGTTTTCGAGGGTAGAGTATTCAACCCAAATTTATTGATTCGACACAAGGGGAGCCAAAGAATATTCTCAAGTATTAGCAGCTGAGTTGTCAATTCAACCACACCTGGAAACTTAATATCTGCAGCAAAGTGTTTAGTAGCAAAGTAATATGATAGTAGTGATAACGGTAGCAAAAGGTAACAGTAGTAAAAGTAATGTTTTTGGTATTTTGTAGTGATGATAGCAATAGCAACGGAAAAGTAAATAAGCGAAGAACAATATATGGAAAGCTCGTAGGCAATGGATCGGTGATGGAGAATTATGCCGGATGCGGTTCATCATGTAACAGTCATAACCTAGGGTGACACAGAACTAGCTCCAGTTCATTGATATAATGTAGGCATGTATTCCGAATATAGTCATACGTGCTTATGGAAAAGAACTTGCATGACATCTTTTGTCCTACCCTCCGTGGCAGCGGGGTCCTAATGGAAACTAAGGGATATTAAGGCCTCCTTTTAAGAGAGTACCAACAAAGCATTAACACATAGTGAATACATGAACTCCTCAAACTACGGGCATCACCGGTAAGTATCCCGATTATTGTCACTTCGGGGTTAACGGATCATAACACATAATAGGTGACTATAGACTTGCAAGATAGGATCAAGAACACTCATATATTGATGAAAACATAATAGGTTCAGATCTAAATCATGGCACTCGGGCCCTAGTGACAAGCATTAAGCATAGCAAAGTCATAGCAACATCAATCTCAAACATAGTGGATACTTGGATCAAACCCTAACAAAACTAACTCGATACATAATAGATCTCATCCAACCCATCAACTGTTCCAGCAAGCCTACGATGAATTACTCACGCGCGGTGGTGAGCATCATGAAATTGGTGATGGAGGATGATTGATGATGACAATGGCGACAGATTCCCCTCTCCGGAGCCCCGAACAAACTCCAGATCAGCCCTCCCGAGAGTTTTTAGGGCTTGGCGGCGGCTCCGTATCGTAAAACATGATAAATTCTTCTCCCTGATTTTTTCTCCCCGAAATACAATATATAGAGTTGGAGTTGGAGTCGGAGAGGCAACAGGGGGCCCACGAGGTAGGGGGTGCGCCCTAGGGCAGGCGCGCCCCCACCCTCGTGGACAGGTGTGGGCCCCCTGGCCTTCATCTTTTGCAGGTATTTTTCATATTTACTGAAAAGTTGCTCCGTGAATTTTCAGGCCATTCCGAGAATGTTTGTTTCTGCACATAAATAACACCATGGTAATTCTGCTGAAAACAGCATCAGTCTGGGTTAGTTCCATTCAAATCATGCAAGTTAGAGTCCAAAACAAGGGCAAAAGTGTTTGGAAAAGTAGATACGACGGAGACGTATCACCTCCTGGCACACACGCTCGGCAAAATGAGGTCGTGTGCGACGGGCGAGCGATCAAATACGGTTATACGTATAGTTATGCTAAACAATACAATTATACAGGCCAAATCGTTTCCGATCGTAAGCACATCCCACACAGTCAGTCCCGGCTAAACGTTTTCGTTCGTATGTACATTCCACACAGTCAATCCAAGGAATACGTTTCCATTAGTATGTACATCCCACACAGTTAATCCAAGAAGTACGTTTCCGTTCATATATACATCCCACACAGTCACTCCAAGGAAATCGGTTTGTGATAGCGTTGCCATTGCAGACGATTTTTACAATTTTATCATTTGCTTTATTGAATGCATCACACACGGTGCGTATAAAAAACTATGTGGCAAATGTTGTCCATCACACACACTTTTTATGTGGTAAACGTTTGCGCAAGGTGGCCTAACGCAAACAATTTTCAAGAGGATGTCGTGTGTGATAGTTCATTGATCCAACACAGTTTATTCCTAGAAACGGTGTGCATTGCGTGAGGTCATCGCCCACTGTGTTTTCTCAATAACCGTTTGCAATAGAAAAAACCCTATTAGCAGGCTAATTGCCCTATTATTAATAATCCATTTATTAATCTAATTGACATTTCATATTAAGCACACAATATATTTCATTTTTATATTAAGGAAGCAGGATTTCATAATTGAAATACATCAGAGTACAACATCATATAGCTTCAGCACTCAGCTACCCCATTACACAACTGCATCAGCATCAAGTTTCACATGCAACATTTATAACCTTTCGAAAATTAGCATCATAGACGGTACATAAACAGATGGATCTCATCTGGAACACTGTTGAAAGGGAAGGCAAATATTGAGCCTTCATTGATGTTGAAGGTCTTTGCAACTTTAGGCCAGTGCCTGTCCATCCTTCATCCTCTTCAGGAACACTTCAATATTGAACCGTGGGTGTTGTATGAATACGTTCCTCGCCTCCTGACATACAGGTGGTTAGAGAGGTAATCATCAGTGAACTGCTTTGGAAAGCCTGAAAACAAGGGTATGCATAAATATATTCTCTATATTTGAAATGGCGCAAAGGAATTAAAAAGACAAGGTATAACAATTAGTACCATCCTGTAGTGAACTGATGTCTTCTTCATTGTGCAGACAAAGATCTTGTTATTTTTTGTCACTAGTTTCTTTATTGTAACAATCTTTCTGATTTTCTTGACTTGACTGATATTCATGGACAACTCATTTCCACATATGCAAAAAGGGTCAAACAGTGGGTCAAAACCTCTGACGGCAGGACCTACATGTACAAGACCAAATTGTTAAAAACCTAATATTTAAAAACAAGAAGTGGAAAGGTGTGTTATTAACTACAACATGCTTGATATTTTAAAACAAGCAAACATAGTCATTCAAACTTGTATTGTGCAGGTCTAAGTACACTAGTTATTGGCCCTATTTGGATCCATGGGTTAGAGTTAGTTTGAGCTAGTTTGGGCTCGAATAGCCCTAAAGTATCCAAACACGAGGGCTAGTTTGAGCTAGTTGTGTTTAACCCACCCAAAACAACTATCCCACCCAAGAGGTGCTGATTGGGGGTAGTTCTCCTAGTGTATTTATTGTTAATCTAAGACTATCATCCAAACACCTCTTTGGCTAGAGTTAGTTCAGGCTTAGTCATTGTTGAGTATCATTGTTATTTAGGAAACATAGGATAGAGTAGGATTTATTCTACCTTGACTTGTATTCCAAGATGACCATGTACTCCTATATATGTGCCCACGAGGCTCAAGCAATACAATCAACTATTCCACCAATCTCTCTCTCTCCCTCTCTCCCTTTTAACTGTCATGAGCTAGAAACTAACTCTAACCTCTAGCTAAGTTAGAGTATCCAAACAGTGCCATTGTTAAACTAAATGGAAAGGCATGTTAAATACTCCCTCCGGTCCTTTCTACTCTACATATAAGAATTTTCTGAAGTCAAACTTCATAAGTTTGACCTTATTTATATGAAAAAATATCAACATCTACCATGCTAAAGTTATACAATATGAAAATTTAAGTCATGACACATGTACTGGTATTTATTTCATATTGTGAATGTTGGTATTTTGTTCTGTAAAGTTGGTCAAACTTTATGAGGCTTGACTTTAAACAAATCTTATATGCAAACTAAAAAAGATTCGGAGGGAGTACAAGATGCTTAACAGCAACCAAATATAGTCATTCATATAGCTATTGTTAAATTTGGTATTGATGAAATTGAACTGCATAGTTCATACTAGCACATATAGAGCATCACATTGTTAATAGCTAAAATAAACAAAGCATACTATGAACAACCAAAGATGGCAATTGAAACTAGACATATGCAAACTACAAACAACCGAACAACCATAAACCGTAGAAATAAACAAGGCGTAATGCAAACAACCAAATATAGCAATAAATACCGGACAGGTTCTCACTACAAAAGGGGTGCGAGAAAACAAATCATGGGTTTCCTCACTTGTCATAGATTGGCTCCGCCTTCCTTGTTGGGGTCATCCGATTGTTGGCATTGGTTCTGATCTATGGCGAGTGTTCTTGATGGACCAGCAGCAGCATGAACGTGTTCCATCAAAAAAGGACAAAAGGGGCGCCAGGGCGAGAGGGAGGGGATAAAGGGGCAAGACCGGAGCCGCAGGAGTTAGCAGTTGATGATTTGGAGGGCAGCGAGGAGGGAGTGCCTTTTGAGGGCGTGCCGAATACCCGGGATATGTTGGTGGTAGTGGTTGGCTCAATTTTGGCGTTACCTCTCAGACAGAGCCTGGCGGCAAGCCGGCTGGTTGGAGGTCATGTTGGTCAGTGTTTCGGTGTTGTTTTGTTTTTTTGGTGGGGTCGACACCGAGGGGCGATATTTGCGGCTTGTTGGTAATTCCGCGAGTTCATCTCATGTTTGTGAATACTCTAGTATATTTGGGGCACTCATACTGAGTTTATTATTTGTTTCTATGTACCAGTCCATCATCTCGGTCACTGTTCTCTTCGGTGGCGGCCACCCTCGCCGAGGTCGGCGCGAAGAGCCTGGTTATAGAATAAAGATCTGTTGTTTTCCATTGTCTTCTGACTACCGGGTGGATTCGTGTAGCGTGGTGAGGGAGTTCGTGCGACTTCGGCGAAAGAGGAGAGCGGGAGGAGATGCCGCTGAATCAAGGTGTGGCAGGCACATGTGCGGCATACTGTGTTGTGGAAGAACTGCAGGTGACGCGTCGAGGTTAATGTTTGGTAGTGACTGCGGGGGAAAGACAACGTCAGGACGACAGTGTTGACAGTGGATGGTGGTGGTGTGTCAGCGGGTGTTCCGGTTGCCCAGGCACGACCGACGAGGGCTCTGGGAGGAGAACAAGGTGGGGGTGCAAGGTGTGGCACGTCATTCGTGGTAGTGAGGGCCATCACCAAGTGGCGGGATGGGAGATCGGCTTGGATGGACCTGGATGTACATGCGAGCTGCAGTGCCCCAGGAGGGCGCCGGTCAGCAGCTAGGGAGTACAAGGTGAGTGGATGTGGATGTGGAGTTCTCTTGAAATTGCTGATCATTCCTTGGGGGGGAGGAAAGGGCGTCTGGTGTTTTAGGAGGTATTCCACGACGGGTCGATAGAATTGGAGTGCAGTAGGCGAACTCGCGTAGCGAGAAAAGCATGAGCGGAGCTGCCTATTATCTAAATTAGAGGCTGAGACTCTAAGTTGGGACTGGAGCACAATCAGTCGGGCCGATCTGCGGAGTTGCTTACTCGGCTCATCTGCTGTGATCGTTCTTTCTCTTTCCCGTCTGCTCACTTTCTGACTTCTGGTCGATCTGCTCGCCTCCTGGTGGCGCCGGCAAAGCAGTTTTAACTAGTTTCTTTTAATGGGAGCGGTATGTAGGTACTCCGTGGCCCGTATTCCACCCTTAAAAGTATAATTAGCAAGCATGGTGGAAATTTCAGCTTTGGTATCTTTCTTTTATTTGTAACAATATCTTTCATGTACTTAGCATAAGGATTCATTTTAAGCATATCAGTCAATCGCATACGCAAAAAGATAGGTCTAATCATTTCAGCAAAGCGCTCAAAATCCTCATCATCCTTTTTCTTGGATGGTTTGGGAGGAAAAGGCATGGGTTTCTGAACCCAAGGCTCTCTTTCTTTACCATGTTTCCTAGCAACAAAGTCTTTCTTATCATAACGTTGATTCTTTGATTGTGGGTTATCAAGATCAACAGCAGGTTCAATTTCTATATCATTATCATTACTAGGTTGAGCATCATTATGAACATCATCATTAACATTTTCATTAGGTTCATGTTCATTACCAGATTGTGTTCAGCATCAGACATAGATATCATTTGGATTATCAGGTGGTTCAGCAATAGGTTCACTAGAAGTTTGCAAGTTCTATCATTTTTCTTTTTCTTCTTTTTAGAAGAACTAGGTGCATCAATATTATTTCTCTGAGAATCTTGCTCAATTCTCTTAGGGTGGCCTTCAGGATACAAAGGTTTCCTGAGTCATTCTACCAGTTCTAGTAGCCACTCTAACAGCATAATCATTTTTCTTACTATTCATCTCATCAAGCACTTCTTGAGCTTTAAGTACTTGTTCTACTTGAGTGGTAACCATAGAAGCATGTTTGCTAACAAGTTAAGTTCACCTTTAATATTAGCCATATAATCACCCAAGTATTATATCATCATTTTTTAATTGTCTACCAAAATAAGCATTGAAGTCTTCTTGCTTAAACATAAAATTATCAAACTCATCGGCAGCATTGTGCTAGCAATTTTAGTAGAGGCAGTGGGGCGAGAGAGAATTCCTTTACTATGTCAGGTTATGAGGCTCAGGTTCTTTCAATAAATAAGGATTAGATCATATGTTTCTTCAAGTGCGTAAATTAAGACCATGTATTTTTCAATAGGAGGTAAATTCTTAACATCTTCAGCTTTAATACCTTTTTCTTTCATAGATTTCTTTGCCTCTTGCATATCTTCGGGACTGAGAAATAGAACACCTCTCTTCTTCGGAGTTGGTTTAGGAATAGGATCATTAATTGGAGCAGGAGCTGGCTCAGGAGGTGCCCAATTATTTTCATTTGTCAACATATTATTCAATAGATTTCAGCTTCATCCGGTGTTCTTTCCCTGAAAAGAGAACCAGCACAACTATCCAGGTAATCTCTGGAAGCATCGGTTAGTCCATTATAAAAGATATCAAGTATTTCATTTTTCTTAAGAGGATGATCAGGCAAAGCATTAAGTAACTTGAGAAGCCTCCCCCAAGCTTGTGGGAGACTCTCTTCTTTAATTTGCACAAAGTTGTATATTTCCTTTAAAGCAGCTTGTTTCTTATGAGCAGGGAAATATTTAGCAGAGAAGTAGTAAATCATATCCTGGGGGCTACGCACACAACCAGGATCAAGAGAATTAAACCATATCTTAGCATCACCCTTTAATGAGAACGGAAATATTTTAAGGATATAAAAGTAGCGAGATCTCTCATCATTAGTGAACAGGGTGGCTATATCATTTAATTTAGTAAGATGTGCCACAACAGTTTCAGATTCATAGCCATGAAAAGGATCAGATTCAGTAATTATATCAGGATCAATAGAGAATTCATAATCCTTATCAGTAACACAGATAGGTGAAGTAGCAAAAGCAGGGTCAGGTCTCATCCTAGCATTTGGAGATTGCTTATTCCATTTAGCTAATAACCTTTTGAGTTCATATCTATCTTTGCAGAGCTAAAATAGCTAAAGAAGCTTCTTGATCAAATAAATAACCCTCAGGAATAACAAGTGATTCTTCATCATCACTTTCATCATTCATAATCAGATTCAATATTTTCAATCTCTCTAGCCCTAGCAAGTCGTTCCTCGAGAAAATCACCTAAGTAGGCATATAGTATCAGGCATGAGAGTAGGTTCATCATAGGATATATGTAATAGGCAGATAGTAGCAATCATAATAGACATGCCGAGGATATCAGAAGAATGTCAGCGATACGCAGGTTTAGGTGTCGCGAAGTCTTACTCATCGCTAGCGATGATCGTGAGGAGCTCATTATGGTGACGACACAGTTTGGAACTCTGCGTAGATTTGAGGAATTGTTTTTCATGTCGGTGTCAAAACCGGTGGATCTCGGGTAGGGGGTCCCGAACTATGCGTCTAAGGCGGATGGTAACAGGAGGCAGGGGACACGATGTTTACCCAGGTTCGGGCCCTCTTGATGGAGGTAATACCCTACGTCCTGCTTGATTGTTCTTGATGATATGAGTATTACAAGAGTTGATCTACCACGAGATCGAGAGGCTAAACCCTAGAAGCTAGCCTATGGTATGATTGTATGTTGTCCTACGGACTAAAACCCTCCGGTTTATATAGACACCGGAGGGGGCTAGGTTTACACAAGGTCGGTTACAAAGGAGGAGATATACATATCCGTATTGCCTAGCTTGCCTTCCACGCCAAGTAGAGTCCCATCCGGACACGAGACGAAGTCTTCAATCTTGTATCTTCATAGTCTAACAGTCCGGCCAAAGGATATAGTCCGGCTGTCCGGAGACCCCCTAATCCAGGACTCCCTCAGTAGCCCCTGAACCAGGCTTCAATGACGATGAGTCCGGCGCGCAGTATTGTCTTTGGCATTGCAAGGCGGGTTCCTCCTCCGAATACACCACGGAAGAATTTGAATACAAGGTAGGTGTCAAAACCGGCGGATCTCGGGTAGGGGGTCCCGAACTGTGCGTCTAGGCCGGATGGTAACAGGAGGCAGGGAACACTTTGTTTTACCCAGGTTCGGGCCCTCTCGATGGAGGTAATACCCTACTCCTGCTTGATTAATATTGATGATATGGGTAGTACAAGAGTAGATCTACCACGAGATCAAGGAGGCTAAACCCTAGAAGCTAGCCTATGGTATGATTGTTGTGTATGGAGTTGATTGCCTACGGACTACAACCCTCCGGTTTATATAGACACCGGATAGGGTTAGGGTTACATAGAGTCGGTTACAATGGTAGGAGATCTTGAATATCCGCATCGCCAAGCTTGCCTTCCACGCCAAGGAAAGTCCCATCCGGACACGGGACGAAGTCTTCAATCTTGTATCTTCATAGTCCAGGAGTCCGGCTGAAGGTATAGTCCGGCTACCCGAACACCCCCTAATCCAGGACTCCCTCAGTAGCCCCTGAACCAGGCTTCAATGACGACGAGTCCGGCGCGCAAATTGTCTTCGGCATTGCAAGGCGGGTTCCTCCTCCAAGTCCTTCGTAGAAGATTGTAAACACCAAGAGTAGTGTCCGGCTCTGCAAAATAAGTTTCCACATATTGCCATAGAGAGAATAATATTGACACAAATCAAATCTGCCGACGTATTCCGCAGTGCGTCATCACACTACGGCCAAGTCCTTTACTCGAATCGTTTTTACTTTTCCACCTCAGCATGTTTTGCGAGGTGGTTTCCTTGGCACGTCTTGTCAAAGCAGAGATCGTGTACCCCCTTTACGGGATTCTCATCAATACGGACGTGGGTAACCCAACCGCGCCATTTATCACGGCGCTTGGGAGGCAAGCGAGTTTTACTAGGCTGGTGGGGACGCACAACCGCATCCGCCCATATAAGGGGATAAGGATCCACCTTTTTACCTACGCCTTCTTCCTCCTTTGCCTATCCATCTCCTGCGCACTCGAGCTCCAGCGCCCAAGCCTGCACTTCCCACCTCAACCTTCTCCAGCAATGTCCGGAGCGGGAGGCAAGTGGATGGTCTCCTCCATCACGGAGGGCCATGTCAAAAAGCTAAGGAAGGCCGGATACTTGTCCAAAGACATCGCGCACCGGCTTCCCGAGGAGGGGCAGCTTCTCCCCACCCCAAGGCCCCATGAGAGGGTAGTATTCCTTCCCCACTTTCCTCCGCGGACTGGGTTTTCCACTCCACCCATTTGTCCGGGGGCTCATTTTACTATGGCCTGGATTTCCACGATCTGGCCCGAACTTCGTCCTCAACATCTCGGCGTTTATCGTCGTGTGCGAGGCTTTCCTCCGCATCCGCCCCCATTTCGGCCTCTGGCTCAAGACCTTCAACGTCAAGCCCAAGGTGGTGCGCGGCAGCCAGGCGGAGTGCGGAGGCGCCATGGCGGGCAAGATGGCCAACGTCCTATGGCTCGAGGGCTCCTTCGTGGAGACCCTGAAGGGGTGGCAATCGTGGTGGTTTTACATCACCGAGCCGCGCGATCCGAAATGGATCGCACCCCCGAGTTCCGATCCGGACCCCCCACGCGGCTTATGTCCTGGAAAGAGACGGGCCTGTCGTGGGGCGACGAAAAAGAGGTGACCGGACTGCAGACATGCATCCAGTCCCTGGTGAGCAAGCCGATCAAGCTCGTCAATGTAGTCCAGGTTATGCTCGTCCGCCGGATCCTCCCGTGTCAACAACGGATTTAATCTGTGGGAGTTCAACCCGGCGCAGCACCAAACCCTTAACAGGCTCTTCGACACGACGTATGAAGACGTCTGGAAGGTGCTAACCAAAGGCGCCGAGGCTCCCACATCCGCTCCGAGGACCGCGGATACAGCAGCTCGCAGCGTCACGCTAGCGAGGTAAGCTATTTTCACCTTTTACAGGATGTTAGTTTTTTCATAGTTTGACTCTATGCGGGATCTAAACTCCCTTACCTTTGACAGGCTTGGCGGGCGAAGTCCGGATCGATTAACTGTCCGGCTCCTGCCCGAAGACCCAGCCCCGCTCTACTAGAAGCTGCTGGTTCCGGCGCTTATGTGGTGCCGGAGAAGAAGGCCAAGAAGAAGAGCCACGGGGACTCGAAAGAGTCCCGGCGTGGTGGTGTCGGACTCGTCATCTCCGACGAGTCCGAGACGCACTCCTCCCGTGAAGACGAGGAGGAGGAAGAAGAGACCTCTCCCCCTCCAGCGGGGGGAGGAAAGAAGAGGAAGGCCGCCCTAGTAGGGGAGGCCGAAGGGTCCAAGAAGAGGAAAACCCCTCCGCCGGACTACGCCCCCGACGCCGACGAGGACGAAGAGGAGTGGCCGGACAGGGCCAAGCGTCCGGCGAAATCGTAAGTGTTCGGAGTACCAGAGTAACTCATGATATTCCTTTTGTTGCACAGCTTTCCCTAATGTCGAATATATATCATGCAGCCCGCCCCGGGCCGAACTCAACGAGTCGTCGAGCGGCTCCCTGGATTCATCGGACGTGAACTCAGTTCCGCCCGCTGTCTCCCCCCGCACTGACGATGCCGAAGTGGCGTCGCGACAAGCTCCGGGGCAGGAGGAGGTGGTCCCGGAGGAGCCGCAAGGCAACCTCCCGGACTCCAGGAGTGAAGGGGATAAGGCCCCCAGGGCTCCATGTCCGGCTTTGTGCCGGACACCGCGCCGGAATCTTCAAGTTCCGGACCGCGGTAGGCGAACTCCTTCCAAGAGGAGCAAGCCTTCTAAGCCGGCGGCCTCCGTCCAACCGGAGGTGCCGGACAATCTGCTGGAGGTGCTTGAGGCGCTCCATCGACGAGGAGCACCGTACTATTATGAGTACGGTGATCCAGAAGGTTCAGTCCGCCAAGAGCGGACTGACTGAAGCTTGCGCTAGCCTCCTAACAGGCTTCGAGGTAAGTAAAAATGTAAAAATATAACCGCATAGACAGTAGCCCCTGATGCTCTGTTTGGCGTTCGGAAAGAAAAGCCGAATAGAGGATCTATTAAATTTCACAGGAGTCTAACAAAAAGAGTCAATATGCGTATGCAGGCTTCGCTGCTAGCCACCGCCGCA
>NC_053022.1:63676951-63701871 GCF_003073215.2 Triticum urartu | reverse complement strand
GAGGAGCACCGTGCATTGATGGGCACGGTGATTGAAAGGATTTCATCCGCAGAAAGCAGATTGCATGAGGCCGTCAAAATTTTACTGACGGGTTTTGAGGTACGTTAGATAATGTACGCTTTTGTCAGTTGCGCATAAGTAAGATGCGCCCTGTATAGATAGTAGCCCCTAAGACTCTACGTGTTGTCAAGAAATGACGGCACACAGAGGATCATAATCCCAGGTCTAAGACGTCGCCTTTGAATGTAGGTGGTGAGGTGTCCGGAATCAAGCTGAACTGATGATGTGGCCGAACTAAAGCGGTAACTGGACGTGGCAGATGCCGACATCGCGCTTGTCAACAAGCGGCTTGATGAGGCTCAAGGTATGTAATTCTTCGGGCGGCATCAGGTAAGAGGAGCTTCATGCCAGTGTCTTACAATGTGTGTGCTTGACGCAGATGGTACGAACGCCGTGGAGAATCTTAGGGCAGAACTTGCCCGAGCTAAGGAGCAAGCCAGAAAAAGCGATGCGGCTGCCGAGAAGGCCCTTGAAGAGCCGAGAGCCGAACAGGCTGCTCACTGCCGAAGCAAAGAAGAGATGGCCGAGATGGCCGAGAAGTTAAAGAGCGCTGCAGACCGTTGCAAACTTCTTGAGAAAGAAGACCGGGCGAGACAGACGGACTTAGAGAAGGCCATTGCCGATGCCAAGGATGCTCGCTCTATGATGAGAGCTGCGAGGGAGGAGCTGCGTTAGGCCGAACAGATTGCGGCTGGAAAGCCCTTTATGCTGCGGAGGAAGTTTTGTGATCCGATGTTCGCTCCGTTGGACCAGATGTGGAGTGTGGAGGATACCTATCTGGCCTTGTCAGCGAGTGCTGCTGATGCGACCGGACACTTTCGAGATCAGAAAGATCGCGAAGTGGAAAAGCTTTTCTGGTCGCAATTTCACAATCCAGAGCGTCCACTGGCAGTGGATGATCGTTTGGCTCAATGGGCCGAACTGAATAGGTTGTCTGGACTTGCCATGAAGTACGTCATGGGTCACCTGTGGCCGGGGAGATCGGAGCCGAAGAGTTATTTCAGCTTGGTGCAGCAATTCCTTGACGCGGTGCCGCGTATAAATGCAATGAAGAGGTCAGCATGCATAGAGGGCGCTAGGATGGCTCTTGCCCGTGTTAAAACATACTGGGAAGAGATGGAGACCACCGTTGTTGCGTCCCGAGATTCAGACAAAAGCCGAGTACCCTCCGAGCACTATGTTCAGGAAGTTCTTGAAGGCGCTCGTGTAATAGAGACGAAGTGCCCGAAAGATGCTATGTTATGATAGCATATGTAATTATAAAGTAATATTTTGATAAACTGTAGTGGCCTTTTTTATACTTGTGCCTCCAAGTATTGGGAACCCCTTCTGTGCGGCCGTTTTAAGATATATATATATATAGAATCTGAAAGATGGCAGTCGTTGGCTTCAGCCCCCACGCACATAGTGCGGGGGTGCTCGCAGAAGACGCATTTTCACACTTAACCCAACGTCTTGGTCCTACAAAGGAGGTGATACCGCAGCGGGCCAGGCAACCGGACTATAATGCTTCAACACTTTCACTTAGCCATAGGAGTTTGACAATGAGACTCTTTAGGTAGCTCCTTAGTGGCAACTGCGCTCGTCTAAATTCGGGGCGCGTATGTGCCTGATCGGGAAGCGACCCTTTGTTAAAGCGGAGGAATCCGATAGATTCCGATGGGTCATCGAGTGGCTGACCAGTCTCACGCTACATCATGACAGTCAGTTTTCGGCTTTCTCTACTGTGGTGCTCGCCCGGCCGAACCGGGGGCACAATCGCAGTAGTTCTCCTGGTGCTACCTTAGCCGATAGAGCGGAACGTAAGGTAGCCGAACTCAGGAGCCGGGCAACCCAACATTTGACCAAAGACATGATTCGGAGCTGATGCATATAATGCCAAAACTCGCGACCCCGAACACTCCCTAAGGTGTTCGGTCTTTGTGAGTGCGGGCGAAACAACACTCTTTATTAAAAAAGCCCCTAGTGTCCAGGTACGTGCAAAAATTCTGACGTGGCCACATGCCAAGACGCCAGCCTCCTCCTTGGTTATATCAGAAATAAAAAACCAGGGGATGTGTAGCAACAAGAGACAGTAAGAAAGGTTTACGCAGGGTCTTAATCTAAAAAGAATCCTTTAGGACGGGTCCCTACTGCACGTCTGCGCCTGTGTCTCCGTTGTGCCGTATCCTGGACGGGCGCCGCACGACGTTCATCGTTAAAAGAGAGGAATTGAGTTGAAAACGGGTCGTGCGGAAAAAAGTTTAAAATAAGCAAAGTATAAAGTAAGATATATAAGATTGAGCTTTATTGTCTCTCATTGTATATGCATGGAGCCCCTAGTGCGGGGGTATATGGCTTCTAGGCCTGCATCAATGATGATTTTGCACCGAACTCGTCTATCCACGTTCGTGGTCTTGAATGACCTATTTTGAATTTTTTGGCCGGTGAGGCCATTTTGCTGTGGGGCTGTCGAAGCGGCCGCACAGTCCTCCGCTTGGGGAGGCGCACTTTAGTGCTCCCCCTTCAAAGAGATGATGCCTCGTGGACCGGGCATCTTAAGCGTAAGAGATGCATAATGCGGCATTGCGTTAAAGCGAGCGAAAGCTTCGCGTTCCAGTAGTGCTTGATAGCGACTTGAGAACGGGACGATATGGAAGGTCAACTTTTCGCGGCGGAGGTTATCGGCAGAGCCGAATATGACTTCAAGCCAGAGAAAACCCATACAATGGGTGTCCGGACCAGGTATTACCCCTTGAAAGGAGGTTTTGCTGCGGCGGATTCTTGCTGGGTTTATCCCCATGTGCTGGATTGTATCCTGATATATCAGGTTTGGTCCACTGCCGCCGTCCATAAGGACATTTGAAAACTAGAGTCCGCCAATTATTGGATCGAGTATCAAGGCAGTCCAGCCTATATTCTTGATATTCCTAGAATAATCTAGCTGATCGAAGATGATCGGTTTTGACAACCAGTGGCAGGACCCTTTGGGGATGGGCCATGTGGTGCGTAGCTTTACGGGCGCCGCACATTTTGTTATGTGAAGTGAGTTCACTGTTTTTACTTCTTGTGGGAAGTTCTTTTGTTTCCTGGTGCTCTGCTTTTGGGGTTCGTCCTCGTCTTCGCTTGGTTTGTCGAGCCCCTTGTGTTCGGCATTGAGTCTGCCGGATTGTTTGAAAACCCAACAGTCTCTGTGGGTATGGTTAGCAGGCTTACCGGGAGTACTGTATATCTGACATATCCTGTCCAGGATTTTGTTTAGGTTGGATGGATCGTCCCTGTTATCCTGGGGGGGCGATTTTTCCTGATTTTGTTGTGAGCCTTTGAATCCGGCATTGACTGCCGTGCTCTTCGGACTTTTGTCCTTAGTCCAGCGACGGTCCTTGTTGCGTCGCGGTTTTCCATTTCCATCCCTAGTTTCGGATGTACTTGGGTCGCTGGGGCTACACCTTGCCAACCAGCTGTCCTCCCCTTCACAAAAGTGGGTCATGAGGCTTGTTAGTGCGGCCATTGTTCTTGGCTTTTCTTGGCCGAGGTGTCTGGCGAGCCATTCGTCTCGGACATTATGCTTGAAAGCTGCTAAGGCTTCGGCGTCCGGACAGTCGACTATCTGATTCTTTTTAGTGAGGAATCTATTCCAGAACTACCGAGCTGATTCTCCGGTTTGTTGAGTTATGTGACTAAGATCGTCTGCATCCGTAGGGCGGACATAGGTCCCTTGAAAGTTTGCTCGGAAAGCATCCTCGAGCTCTTCCCACCTTCCAATTGTGTTTTCGGGAAGGCTTTTAAGCCAATGCCGGGCTGGCCCTTTAAGCTTAAGGGGTAGATATTTTATGGCGTGGAGATCATCTCCTCTAGCCATGTGTATGTGGAGGATATAATCCTCGATCCAAACTCCTGGGTCTGTTGTTCCATCATATGCCTCTATGTTTACGGGTTTGAATCCCTCTGGGAATTCATAGTCCAGGACCTCATCGGTGAAACATAGGGGGTGTGCGGCGCCCCTGTATTTGGGTGTGCCGGATTCTGATGATGACTTCATAGCGTTGCTTACGAGAGCTTGCTTTCTTGGCCCATAGATGGACCTGAATGGGCCATGATGCGAATCCTTAAGTGGGTCGCATGCCGATTTAGGTGCGGCGCCGCTTGCCGCTTTATGGGGTCGTCTATCCCGACCGTGTGGCTTTTTCATTTTTTGAATGCGAGGGCTCTAGGGCCTCTTCGTCGAATTCAGGCAGTAGCTTTCTTTTCGGATAGCTTTTAGTGCGGCGACTGTAGCCGTACTTATCTATGGTATTTATTACTTTGCTCCATCTAATCCGCAGTGCATCTTCCGCTGTTTTTAGCTTCCGCTTCTGGTTTTTTAGGCTGCATGCAGTTGTAACGAGCCTCTCGTGGAGATTCTTCTACTCCATAGGTTTATTCGGCGTGAGGTCGTCTGGAATGCCGTTTTCACCGGAGGAGGGGTGTTCGGTTTGTCTATCCGTGTTGCCCTGTTCGGACGGTTGCTCTAAGGCCTGCTCGTCGTCTACCGGCTCGTCCTGCTCTATGGCTGGGTTTTTGTCGAGGCGGGGCTTGTGTCGGCGTTTACGCCGACGCTTTGATTGCTTTTCGGGGGGTCGATCCCCCGTCCCATCCCCTTTTTCCTCGTTGTCGCTTCCTTTAGGGGTATCCACCATGTACACATTGTGAGATGAGGTGGCTGTCCAATGCCCTATGGGCGTTGGTTCGTCTGTATCTCCCGCATCGTCATCCATGTTGTCGATGTCTCCGGAGTCGAAATTGAGCACGTCGTTTAAATTGTCGACAGTGGCTACCAAGTGGGTGGTGGGTGGGCTTTGAATTTCTCATCGTCCGTATCCCATCCTCGCTGACCGTAGTCCGGCCAGGGCTCTCCTGATAAAGAGAGAGACTTAAGAGAATTCAGGATGTCGCCAAAAGGCGAATGCTGAAAGATGTCTGCGGCGGTGAACTCCATTATCGGCGCCCAATCGGATTCGATTGGCAGGGGCGCGGGGGGTTCGGAGTCCGGGGAGGAGTCCGGATCCTCGGAGTCATGGGTCGTGCAGAGTGCGGGGCTAGCGTTCGGCTCGATCTTTCGGGATCGCAGCCCCCGAGGTGACGTCCAACCGCTCATCCTCGATTGGCGCAATAGGCTCCGAGTTAGGGGTCGGAACCGATGCGTGTGCGGCCTCCAGGACACTGTCGGCAGAGCTATATCATGCCCCTCGAGACAGTGCGGCGCGCTTGGCTGTGGCTCGAATCCGTCGAAGATCAAGTCCCCGGGATGTCAGCCGTGTAGTTTAGGCTTCCAACCTGACCTGATGGCCAGGGGCGTAGCTTTCGATCTGCTCAGGTGGCCAAGCGAATTGGCCCGCAGTGCGAAGCCGCCGAAGACGAAGATCTGTCCGGGGAGAAAAGTCTCACCCTGGACCGCATCGTTGTTGATGATGAAAGGAGCCATCGGGCCTAAAGGC
The DNA here is from genome assembly GCF_003073215.2 of Triticum urartu. Taxonomy (NCBI): domain Eukaryota; kingdom Viridiplantae; phylum Streptophyta; class Magnoliopsida; order Poales; family Poaceae; genus Triticum; species Triticum urartu. Next base: position 63,696,355 of record NC_053022.1, on the reverse strand, counting down.
GACGACACAGAGGAACTCTCAATGAAAGCACCAATGTCGGTGTCAAAACCGGCGGATCTCGGGTAGGGGGTCCGAACTGTGCGTCTAGGCCGGATGGTAACAGGAGGCAGGGAACACGATGTTTTACCCAGGTTCGGGCCTCTCGATGGAGGTAACTACGTCCTGCTTGATTAATATTGATGATATGGGTAGTACAAGAGTAGATCTACCACGAGATCAAGGAGGCTAAACCCTAGAAGCTAGCCTATGGATATTGTTGTTATGGAGTTGATTGTCCTACGGACTACAACCCTCCGGTTTATTAGACACCGGATAGGGTTAGGGTTACAGTCGGTTACAATGGTAGGAGATCTTGAATATCCGCATCGCCAAGCTTGCCTTCCACGCCAAGGAAAGTCCCATCCGGACACGAGACGAAGTCTTCAATCTTGTATCTTCATAGTCCAGGAGTCCGGCTGAAGGTATAGTCCGGCTACCCGAACACCCCCTAATCGAGGACTCCCTCAATCGGCCTTGAAGGTCGAACCAGACATTGTCGAAAGTCCGAAGCGCCTAGAATCTGGAGCCTAGGGTGTTGGAACTCGAGGCGACGGGCGAACTCGTTTGAGATTGGAAAAAGGAGTAAGGCCTTGGTCTCTTTATAAGAGGTTGAATACCAAGAGCCCTCCCCGTAACCGTTTGGGACTCGCCTTTAATCGAGAAAACATGCTAACGAGCACGATTGGGTTACCCACGTCCGTATTGATGAGAATCCCGTAAAAGGGGAGCACACGATCTCTGCTTTGACAAGACGTGCCAAGGAAACCGCCTCGCAAAACACGCTGAGGTGGAAAAGGGAAAACGATTCGAGTGAAGGACTTGGCTGTAGTGTGATAACGCACTGCGGAATACGTCAGCAGATTTGATTTGTGTTATTCTCTCCATGGCAATATGTGGAAGCTTATTTTTGCAGAGCCGGACACTACTCTTGGTGTTTACAATCTTCTATGAAGGACTTGGAGGTGGAACCCGCCTTGCAATGCCGAAGACAATCTGCGCGCCGGACTCGTCGTCATTGAAGCCTGGTTCAGGGGCTACTGAGGGAGTCCTGGATTAGGGGGTGTTCGGGAAGCCGGACTATACCTTCAGCCGGACTCCTGGACTATGAACATACAAGATTGAAGACTTCATCCCGTGTCCGGATGGGACTTTCCTTGGCGTGGAAGGCAAGCTTGGCGATGCGGATATTCAAGATCTCCTACCATTGTAACCGACTTTATGTAACCCTAACCCTATCCGGTGTCTATATAAACCGGAGGGTTGTAGTCCGTAGGCAATTAACTCCATACACAACAATCATACCATAGGCTAGCTTCTAGGGTTTAGCCTCCTTGATCTCGTGGTAGATCTACTCTTGTACTACCCATATCATCAATATTAATCAAGCAGGAGTAGGGTATTACCTCCATCGAGAGGGCCCGAACCTGGGTAAAACAAAGTGTTCCCTGCCTCCTGTTACCATCCGGCCTAGACGCACAGTTCGGGACCCCCTACCCAAGATCCGCCGGTTTTGACACCGACACCTAGCCTCGCTCATCCATCCGGGTCTACTCCACCGAGAGAGACCTTTGCCTCCTCGGAGAAGATCCACTTAGATCCAAGACACCTAATGGGAAGACCTCAAGACATCCTCATGGAGAAAAACTAGTTACCTATGTATCGTCCTTTGTTGGATTCGGACCGTGTATCTCTTTGGGTTTCGAGGATCTAGCATATGTGTGACCTAATCTTGTTGTTTTGAGTGATTCTCTCATGTTTCCCTTCGTGATTTCTCCTCGTGTTCTTCATGTTCATTGTGGGATCCGCTCCTTTCATGAAAGATTGGCCATCTGGGGTTCCACCCTACATTAGGCAGTCCTCCCACCTTGCCGAGGCCAAAACCTCTCCCGCCAAGAAATCTGCGGTTGCGGGAGTTGACTCCAGCTCCCAGTCCGGCTCGGGCTCCTCACGACATTCGTCCTCCTCGGAGCCCCCTGCGCCTTAGCAGAGCCCAAAGCTGCCGGGGAGTTCTGTTGTTCCGCCTCAGAAGAGAGGTCAAGCGCCCTCGCCGCCCATTGAGTTTGAGCTGAACTCCATGCTCATCGATGAGGAGTAACGGAGCATGACCCCTTTCTCTTGCAGTTGTTTCAGTACACCTACTTACTCTTGTTGACTGATCTTTTTCTTGCTGCCATTGTCAGGGAGGAGGAGATAGAGACCCTCATCCATCAGTCCAAGCAGCTCAAGAGTGCATGGGCCTGTCGGGGAGCAGCACAAACGACCTGCCACCAAGCCCCCAGCGAGGAAGCACGGGATTGGCCCCTCCTGTGGGGAGCGACGTAGGAGATATCTCAACTTCCTCGGCCAGAAGAGGAGAGGAGATCCAGGACGAGCCCCTCCAGAAAGGACCAACTCCGCCCGCTGATCAAATCGAGGAGCCCTCGATGATGGCTTCAATAGGAGAGCTTGCCTAGGACAACATCGCGGTTGCTGTGGGAGGGGACGGAAACCATGGCCCAGCAACTGATGTTGCTGGGGAAACTGAGGCCTCCACCCAGTAGACTCCTCCGGGTAATCCTTCCCCATCCCATTCTTTTTTTCTCTTCTCTTTTTTTACCAACTTGCTTCATGCTTAGGGCTTTCCTGATATCTCTGCTTCTTGTCGTCTTCGTTTGCAGCCCCTCAGGCTTAAGAACCTAAACTGCTGGAAGAAGTGGCCAACATCAGGGGAGATGCCGCGGATGAAGCCGCCAAGATTGCCGCTGCGGAGGAGCAGGAACATGCTGCCAAGGGTGCCATGAGCCCCCGACGGAGACAGAGCAGATCACCGGCAGCGTGCGAGGGGTGGGAGCCCCGGTCAAGGAGAAGGTTCCCCTCCAGTCCATGGATCCCCTCCCCTAATTTGGTACCTGCATGGAGGGTTCCTCGCGGCCACCCTCGAGCCATTTGGCGCTGGTGCTCGCATAGCCTGGGCTTGGAGCCCCCGTCTCGTCAGCGCGGAACTTGACAAGGAGCTCCAGCGCATCCCGGCGTCACTGTACCAAGGAGTCGAGGAGGTCGATGATTTTGTTTCTGTCGTGATGGACTTTTCTTTCATGGAGTCCATGGCGGCAGGCATTAAGGAGATGCAGGGCCGGCATAGCCAGAAATGGCATGTGCTCAAGGAGTAGCGCAAGTCTGCCAACAAGGTGGACTAGTAGTTGAGGTACAAAAGTAACGAGCTACGTGACTGGCATGACAATCAAGTCCAGGTCTTGATGAAGCATCAAGAGACCATCTCGATGGAGAGGGAGCATTTCATGGCCCAGGAGGCCCACATGGCGGAGCGCAAGGCGCTTCTGGACACCAGGGAGCAGGATATCTCTTCCCGGGAAGAGAAGCTCGAGGACACCCTCCGTGCCAAGGATGATGACCTGGAAGCCCTCGTGGAGCAGCGCACCAAGGAGCTAGATGACAAACACAAGGCCGCCCTAGATGCCCTTGCCACTGACTCTGCCACCAAGCTGAAGAAACTCCCTGATGACCTTGCCGCCGCATCTTCTGCCAAAGCTGACCTCGACCAACAGGTGGCCAACCTGATGGAATATCTTGCCGGTAGCGCCAAGGAGGTCTCGACCCTCGAGGAGGAGGCGCAGAAAGCAGAGATCCTTCTGAAGGATATACAATCATAGCTCTCCTCCAAGAGTCAAGGCCTCGAGAGCGCTAACGTCACCATTGAAGACCCGAAGGCCAGGATCAGCACCTTGAAGAGCTTGGTAGAATCCAGTGGGGCCCGTGAGCAGCAGCTGAGAAAGGACCTGGACACCGCAAGGCTCCTTCGGAAGGATGCAGAGGGAAAGTTGGAGAATCATTTCGAGAAGGTCAACCTCTGGACCAAGAGCTTGATCGACATTGCCGGGCGTCTCTCTACTCAAACTACAGCAATGGGCACGGAAGGGCCACTCTTTTCGGTCAGCAGGCAGGAGGTCCCTAGCGTCAAGCTAGGGGTCTTCTTCAATGAGCTGATCGACAAGCTGAAGGCGCATGAAGAGGCAAGGGCCGGTCACTTCACGACGGAATCCCGTAAGCTTGCCCGCGATGCCCTCTTCATGGTTTTGAGCAACATCGCCTGCAGTAACCCGGACATCAACCTCGCCGATGGCTTCAAGAGGCTGCCGGAAGGCGCGGATGTTCCTGTCACCGAGGAGAAGGCTGCCCACCTTGCTGCCAAGGTCCTTTCTGTCCCAACGGCTCCACGCGGCCGCCAGGCCCGGCGCTGAACTATTCTCATCACTGCACTATCCTCTAACAAATCATGATGCATGCCCTATGTTTAGACATTGTTCTATTTATGCTCACGTGAAACTCATGTTTTTGCTTAATCTTAATTGCGTGTCTACCCCTCTAGAGAGCGCCTGTCAGTGTTCATATGGTTTGTCCCTATGCATGTTTTGGTTGCCTATCGGTATCATATTTACCGGCATTCATCTTGGCGTGGATGGGTCCCGACAGGTTTTTCCTTGGTAGTTCTCGACACAGCCGCTCATTTTGCGGGAAGGCCTAAAACAGAATGAGGGTGCAAACAAAGAAACTAGCAAGGTGCCATTACACGAAGGATTTCTTCATACGAACACTTCAATGCCCTAGGGATAAACGAAAGCGAAATATTAAACTCATAAGAGAGCAAGGACTGCGTGGACCTAGCTTTTGTCCTCGCTTCCTCCCATCCCCTTCAGCCGCGAGCGCTTGCCGCATTTGCATGCTTCGGAAAGGATGGATGATGTGTGCATAGTTCTCATGCTCCCGGCAGTGGCCGATAAGAAAAATCATATGTATCTTGTGGTGGTACGATCTGTTTTTCTCTCCTCCACTCCATACTTCTCAAACAATCTGGTAGCGGCTGACATAGAAGTCACGCTACCGCGGACGGCCTTGCCGAAGCACACTTGCTAGGGCGTCGATCAACGGATTCGCACCGGCTCTCCACTCAGGATTTCCCTAAACAGGGTAAATATTGAATTGAGCTTCGCGCGGTACTCATCAACATTGATGATGCTAAAACCCGGAGTGGCTCGATTGTCGATTAGTGAGAGTGGTGGAAAGAGAAACCTTGTACCTATGTGCTTTGTCCCTTTCCCCTAGACGGGGCTTGCTTGGTGATCATGCTGCCCGAACTGTAGGGGTTGGTTTGCTGCCGCCGTTATAGATTCTTGCTGCTATAGCAATTGTGGTGGAGGGAACTAATGGGGATTGAATAGGGTGTGGGGAAAGCAACATCGCTCCCCCTTTGTGTTCTCATCACTTCCCGCCTTTTCTCGAGCATCATGGATGATGAAGCCGTTGATGAAGAAAGCGATGATGAAGAGCTTGCGTCATTCTCTTGCTTGTGATCGTCGAGCTTGTGGTCGAAGTAGTCCCTTGTACGTTGCTCGAAAAGTCGCAATTCGGCGGCAAGGTTGTTGATGCGTTCACTCATAGCTTGTTGCTCTTGATGCAAAGCACGTTGTGCACCAAAGAGGAGACTCTTGGTGACGAAGGAGTTCATGTCGTCGTCTTGCTCCATGAAGAGTGGGTTGGTAGAAGTACTTGGCCTATCCATCATTCCAAGACAAATGTGAGTGGTAGAAAGAGAAGAACGAATACCAAATGTACCTTAACCGAAGTTGAAAGTGAATCGATGATCACTCCAATGTAGGACAAGGAAATAGCCCAATTGGTATGAATTCTCGTCGGTTTCTCACACTTACACAAGTAAAAGCTTATGGTGGAGCTTGGTTAGGATGGTGGTACAATTTTTAATGTGAATGTAAGCAAGATTCAAAAATGTTGGAAAAGATTCGCAAGATGTAATGTAACAAGTAGACCAAGCATATACGGCACACGGAAACACACGCGCAAAAAGATAAGTGGGGTTGTGCAACCAAGGGTGAGCCAAAATGTGGAAGCCACAAAAATGCTCTTGTTGCACAACACTGGAGAGAAGCTAGCACGATTGCATGATAGGCGGATACAAGAACTTGTGCACAACCTACTTAGCAAAAATGCAACGACTTCTATTCCAAATATGTTTCATGCAAGGTGTTGCTATGATATGATCCAAGATGATCGAGTATGACAATCTTAATGTTGTATGATGCTATGGTTCTTGCTTGAAAGCTCTTTTCTTAAAAGCTTATTTGGCTCTTTGATGTTTGAGCTCTTTTCTCATGCAATGCGTGATGAACCAAGATAGCAAGTGAGTATGCGGTGACAACTTTGTGACACAAGAGATGATACCAATATAGGCAACAATGATGTATGTATGCGATGGGAAGTATGATCACTAATGTGCACAAGTATCGTTGCCGGCAATACTCAATGGCTAGTCTCGATGGGTAAGCAACGCAAAGGAGTAAGGCTATGATGGCTATCACTGTAATGACAAGATTGATAAGTCCAATACCAAGATGAGGTTACCGGTCTTGGTTTCAAAATGGTGGCACGAATACCAAGTCGTAGGCGAGGTGGTCGTTGTTGATGATGCGTCCGTGGCGAAAATGAGCGGCGGTGATGTCGATGTCAAACCGTACCTAGATAGCCGAAACACGAAAGGATACAGTACCGCAACTCAAATTCTCAAAACCAAGTGCGACAAAAAGCGTCAGAGTAGGTAGCGGGTAAGTGGTGGTGTGGTTGGGGGTATTGGAAAAGTTTGCGGAAGTCGGTGGTGGTGTAGCGGATGATGTGGTGGAAGCCTAAACAAAATTTGAGCGAAATCAGTTTTTAGAGTAGCGGTTGTCCGGAAATGGACAGATGTCCGGTCGCCGGACGTCTAGTAATGTCGGAAATCCGCTAATTTCCGCTCGGTTTAGAGGTTCCGGTCGTCCGGTAAGGTCGGACATCCGGTGGTTCCTGCGGCTCCGGACGTCCGGTAAGTTGCGGTCGTCCGGTGGGCCGGGGTCAAAATTGACAGGATTTCATGGATTTTGGATGGATTTCGAGGTGGAGATAGTGGGGGATGGCTAGATCCACTTGCAACACAACAGTCACGGATCAAAACCAACAAAACATCATCAAAACTCACAAAACACAAGAAAAAATTTTGGGGCTATTTTTGTGGGGATTTGCGGATTAGGACGAAAAACAACAAAATCAAGCTAGAAAACGAAGAGGGGGCTCGGAAACCATGATCAACCTTGCTCTAGATACCAAGATGATGTAGGGTAGAGACCCTAATCGCCCGATCTTTCACGAAAGGAGCGGATCCCGGGGAAATCATGAAGAACACGGGGAAGAACGGAGGGAAAACACAAGAGGAAATCACTAAACCGACATGAATAAGTCACACATGGGATAGATCCTCGAGTACATAGGTAGAGATACACCAATCCACGGACAACTAAGGACGATACACGGTAACCGGTTCTTCTCCGTGGGGAGGTCTTGAATCCACAAGGGGATCTTCCCGTAAAGGGGGCTAGAATCCGCTTGGGGGATCTTCTTCGGTGGAGGCTCGAATCTCCGCGGAGAAGGTAACCAAGTGGATGAGCAAAGCTCTCTCTCACAAATATGAGCTAAACATTTGCTAACCCTAGAAAGGAGGTGGGAGAGGTCTATTTATAGTCTAAGTGCAAATGGGGGCGAAAGTAGGGGTACGTGGGCCTCGGGCCCGAATCTGGACGCAGCCAGGTACCGGACATCCGCTGGTGGCCGGTCGTCCAGTGTCTTAGGAGCGGCCGGTCATCCGGTGTCCTCCGGATGTTCGCTGGTTTTGCTCTGTGATGGGGGTGCCGGATGCCCGGAAACGTCGGACTTCCGCTGATGTCGGCTCGGATGCAGGTGCGCCGGTCGTCCGGTCCGGACCGGACGTCCGCTCGTTTGCTTCGGGTGCAGGGGCACCGGTTGTCCGGTCTGGACCGGACGTCCGCTCGCTGGGGCTCGGTTGAGGCTTCAGGCGCCGGACATCCGGTCCCGGCCGGTCGTCCGGTGGCTGGGACTTTTCCTTCAGCCCTCCTTCTTCTCCGTCTTCTCGTCCATCTTCCTCTTCTTCTTGTCCTTGCTCCTTATCTTCTCCATGGTACCTGAGTATGCACAATGTGTCCATATGAGGTAGTAGCCATGCTTCATGTGCATCAAGGTGGAATTGTGAGAGGAGAGATGTCACCTCGGTTTCAAGAGCTCTTGCACGTGATCGAGTCATGGGTCCACTAGGCACTTGATGAGACAATGGTTGGTCCATGGGGATGACCTTGGGATGCTCCGCATCATCATGTTCCCATTTTCCTAGTGAATCTTCCTCAGCAATTTTTCAAAGTTTCTGTCAGACAGAAGCCATTGTGAAGGAAGTACTAGCTAGGAGTACCCCAAATGAGTTTAATTTTTGCACACTCCTTCATGTGTTCATATTATCACCCTCCTCAAATTTTCAGCCTCATCCAATCATCTATGTGAGCACATCATCAAATCTTTGATTCTGTTAATATTTTCAGGTTGTGAAGCAAGTATAATTTATATTGCTTCATTAATTCTGAAAAATTACCAGATCATGTTCCTACCAAAATAACTCCTCTTCACCAAATTTGGATCATTTCAACAATCCATTTTCTCTCCAATATTATTCCAAGTTTTTGGAAAGAGAGGATAGATGTGAAGGAAGTACCATTTTGGCAAGTCCATTTGGTATGAAATTTTTACAGCATATTCATATGTCCATATCCTTAGGCCTTGCCAAATTTCAGCTCAAGTAGCTACTCCATGTGAGTGAATCATCTAAATCCCTTTTCTGGACCAATTATGCTGTTACAAAGCAACCATGATTTATATTGGTACATTTCTCCTCAAACTTAACAGGATCATAGTCCTTCTTAACCTAATCACCCCAGACATCATATTTGGCCTATAGCCCCTCTCTGTTGAGAACATCATTGCACCCAAGTTTGCTATAGAGAACTTTAGGTGATCGCTCCCATATAAACACAGTACCCCAGATCAAGCCATAACCTCCTAAATGATCTATCTTGGAAAGGCTATCTGCTAGACAACGTTTTGGGTGCCAGAGAGCACTGGATGCCCCGGTTGACACGGTGTCCGTGTTGTTGGCGCGATGGTGCATGCGCTCTGCAGCGTTTGGCCGCGTCCAGGACGTCGCCTAGTTCCGGCCCCTCCCCCTCTCGTCGTTCCTTTGCCCCCATGCATGTTTAGGAGGACTCCTCATCGTTGCCTTCACCCTGAACCCCTCTCCCCCTCCTGTAGCTCGCTCGTCGGCGCTCGCCGCCGCGTGCCCGCGGACGAACAGTGCCCGGCAGCCTCTGTTCGCACCTCGGCCTCTTCCTCCCTGTGCCCCTTGGCCTCCTCTGCCCCGTGAGCTCCCACCTGTTCCGCTCCCGTCGCCTAATGTCGAGCTTGCGAGCGTTCCCACGTGCCCGCGCCAACGTCCAGCTCAGCCACCTCTCCCCTCGGTTATTTAAGCTGCCCCGACACCGGTTCTCGTCGCCACTAGGCCTCCCTCACTCTCAATTGACCCCCGACACCACTAAAACGAGTCAGGAGGTCTTCCTTCCCCGTCTCCGGCGAGGCATTAGCCGCTCGACCCTCTCCCTAACCCCACCTTTCCGGTCCACCTTTGCGCAAACTAACTACACCACCAAGCTCAGGGAAGCTCCTTGAGCTCTCCTCCACTCTTCATCCTCTCCTCCGACGCACCAGAGCATCATGTCGTTTTCCCCCGAAGCCCCCGTCCGCCGACGTCAAAGCCGCCGCCTCTGTCCACCCCGCCGGCCGTGGATGGTACTCTCAGATGCACCTCGTCCTACCGATTCCATCGGTGGTCCGAGCTCCACTAGGGACGGCCGGAGCTGCCGGGACGGCCACCAGTGCCAGTCCTGCCCTCTGTTCTGCACAGGCGAGCGGGAGGTTGGAGAAGAAAGAGCCCAGATCAGGTGGGCCCCACCCCACGGACCCTGCTAGTGAGCCCCTCCACCGTTGATCCCGCCTCGCCACGTCATTGAAGTGGAAACATATTCCACAGAATACGTTTTCGCTACAATGTAAGCGCACTTTGCCTCCGTTTCGGGCTTAAATACGTTTTCTTCGCTGGAAGGCGTATTCTCAGCGTGCTTTTTGTTTTCCAGCCAGGGGCCTGTTTGTGAAGATTCTTTTGCAGATTGGTACCTACACTTCATCTACCTATATCTTTTTGCTCACAAGTTCGATTCAGGTGATTCCAAAGCCTATTTCTTTGTATCGTCGAGCCCGTTCCAATGGGATCATTTTCACCAAGTGTAAACATTATTAAAATGACCATTTTGCCTTTGCACTTAAGAAGCCCCCTCCGAGAGAGAATGATTTCTGGCGATTCTTTTCGCGAGCTTCTCGCACTTCTTCCCGGTGAATCCATCCACTCCAGGCAAGCCACACCCTCAATTTGCATTATTGCAATGCAATGCCATGGTTTAAATTATTTAAACTTATTTAAAATATTGCATTAGCTATATATGATTTATTCATGGCATTCTTGGAGTTGTGTTGATCTTGCTACTGCCATGATGTTGATTGGATTCCTAGGACTAATATTTTGCAGATGATGAGGATGACATGTTGCCATTGGATTATTAGTGGCTATTATGATTATTTTCATGATGGTATTTCATATTATGCTTTGGAGTATTACTTTGGATATGATGTCATCATGTGGGTTTATTGTTATCTAGCTTCCTCTTGTTATTGAATTAGTAGTATCTTGGTACTTGGATTCTTTATGATAGTAGTGCTATGCTACCCTCGGAGTATTATGTTATGACTATATTATTCTCTGGATTATGTGTTGGATATTGCTATGACTTGGATTACAGGTTGATAGATGATATTGGAGTATCAGTTATCACAGATCTATCTTGGGGATAAATTCCTAATGGGGTCTATTGTCATGTGATAGAGGCAAAGTTGTCTCGTCTTTCGATGAGAAGTTGATTGTCGTTTCGGTGGAGTAGACTTTGACGATCTGACTACGAACGTGCGAGGACATCGCGCCTTAGCAATCGCTAAACCAACTCTGAGAGGTTATTGACCACGCCGGAGCATGATCAACCTGACCAAGAGGGTCTATTTCTTACAAGAAAACGAAGAAAAGAAACTGAGATTGCAATCTGGATATTGTGAATATGAATATAAGATGAAAGCTTTATTGATCAAGGTGGGGTTCTGTGACATCTTGGTCTGGTCATCGGACACAAACGAAGTACGCGAAGTTGCAGCTATGGCAAACTTTCAATCTAAACAAAACCCAAAGTCTAAACGATGCCCTAAGGGCTGTATATATGGATGAGAGAAGGGGAATTTCGTGGCCCTTGGTGGAGGGGTCCGAAACCAACCCTAACTCTTGTTTCCCCACACATACGGACTCTAAAAACAGCATATACTTAAGTATTTCGAAAATACATGGGCCTGGCCCAATAATAAGGTGACGCAGCACCTAGAATAGCCCCTGGACGAAATTTATGAAGTGGCATGTTGTATATTTCGTCCCATGCTTCATGCACTCATTATGGTGGCTTTAGAGTCCTGGAATCATCAGTTGTAACTCCGTTCTTGTTCCTCTTGCGCATGCCATCATCTCCATGCTTGAACTTGCTCCAAGGTTCATCTTTCTTGTCCAAGCTAGGCCCTTCATTTGTAAGCAAAACAAATGTATCCAACTTAGGCAGCATCATATTCACATGAACATTAGAATCGTTACCAAGAAACGAAAGTACCTGATAATTCAATTGGCGTGCACGAGCACTAGTAATTATTCCAGTATGTATAGTAGAAGGGGCTATGGGTGTAACAATGGTATTGATGTCCTCATCATCCTCCCCTTCTTGAAATGAAGTCGTCCTCGATGAAAGTTCATCGTCCTCACCCAAATAAGGCTTCAAATCTGCAATGTTAAAAGTGGGACTAACCCCAAAATCTGCAGGCAGCTCAAGTTTATATGCATTATCATTTATTTTCTCTAACACCTTAAAAGGACCATCAGCACGTGGCATTAGCTTTGATTTGCGCAAATCAGGAAATCTATCCTTATGCAAATGTAACCAAACAAGATCTCCAGGTGCAAAAACAACATGTTTTCTACCCTTATATCCAGCCAGTTTATATTTAGCATTCATATGCTCAATGTTTCCCTTAGTAAGCTCATGCATTTTTCAAATCAATTCAGCACATTGTTTAGCATCAAAATTAACCTTCTCCGAAGATAGAAGAGGCAACAAATCAATATGATGCGGAGCATCCCAAGGTCATCCCCATGGACCTACCTACGTCTCCTATGACACCACTTGGACCAATGACTAGGGCTTGAGCAAAGACTACTGAAGATAAGGTGAATTCGCTCCTCTCCGAACTACCACTTTCTATACATGAGACATGGCTACTACCTCAAGTTGAAACACTATGTGTGATCAGGTACCTGGAGGAAGGCCACAGAGCAGCAACATCCAACGGACAAGACGGCGAGGACATCGAGTGTGAAGGACAAGAAGAAGAGCTGCCGCTGAAGCTACAGCCACCGGACGACCGGTCAGTACTGGATGTCCGGCACCTGAAGCCTCAGCCTACCCAGGTCCCAGCCAATGCAAACTACAGCGAGCGGACGTCCGGCCAGGACTGGACGACTAGCGCCACCACACCCAAGCCAAAAACAGCGAATGTCCGAAGCGACCGGACGGTGCCACCTCAACCGAGCCAAAGTAAGCGGAAGTCCGGCGACTCCCGGACGTCCAGACACCCACGAGCCACCGGACGACCGTAACCCACCGGACACTCGGTACCAGACTGCGCATAGTTTCGGGCCCGAGGCCCATGTACCCCTTCACTTCTCCCCCCCATTTGCACTAAGACTATAAATAGACCTCCTCCTCCTAGTTAGGACAGCGTTGTGATAGCTCATATGTGAGATAGAGCCTCGCTCATCCATCCAGATCTACTCCACCGCGAGGGACCGTCACCTCTTCGGAGAAGATCCACTTGGATTCAAGACCCCCACTAGGAAGACCTCAAGACCTCCTCAACGGAGAAGAACCGGTTACCCTATGTATCGTCCCTTGTCGGATTTGGACCGTCTGATCTCTATGTGTACTCGGATCTAGCATATGTGTGACCTAATCTTGTTGGTTTGAGTGTTTTCTCCGTTTTTCCCCGTGTTTCCCTTGTGTTTCCCCCTTGTGTTCTTCGTGTTCATCATGGGATCCACTCCTTTCTTGAATGATCGACCCTCTAGGGTTCCACCCTACATCATCTTGGTATCATGAGCCACGTTGATCACGATTTGAGAGCCTCCCCTCTTCGTTTTCTGGCCTTGATTTTGTTGTGTTCTTCGCCAATTTCAAAAATCCCCACCAAAAATAGCCCCAATTTGTTTTTGTGATTTGTTAGTATGATGAAGTTTTGTTGGATTCGATCCATGGATTTCACTTGCCATGAGTGGATCTAGCTTTCCCCCATCGTCCCCACCATTTCCATCCATAAAATCGCTCGGATTTGACCAATTTTGCCACCTCCACCTGGAAACCTAGTTGTTCGTCCCGTGCCCGAAATCGCCCAGGCACCGAACGCCCGCCAGTCACCGGACGTCTGATCACCGGTCGTCTAACATCCACCAGACGTCCGATGTTCCCTGATGAAACTGATAAAGTTCAGTTCGGACACCACCACCTCTCCACCTCCACCTCCGCATATGCACCCCATTAACCCTTCCACTTCCGCATACGCACCCCAATACCACAATCTCTTTTCCGCAACCACCATTGCTTACTCGCTTCGCACTCCGACACAATTTTGACACATTTTGCTTTGAGAATTTGAGTTGCATATTCCGTTTCCTAACGTGTTTCGGCTACTTAGGGACGGTTCGACATCAACATCACCGGCTCTCATCTTCGCCACGGATTTGTCATCGACAACAACCACTCCACCATTTTGACACCATACAGTAAGCAAGAACGGTAACATCATCTTGGTATTGTGATATCCCATCATTATACACTCTTGCCATTACATTGATAACCACCATAGCCCAATTTTGTGTATCTTACCCATCGAGACTAGTCTTTGAGTATTGTCGGCAACATCACTTGTGCACATTAGTGGTCATACTTCCCATAGAATACATACCATATCATCGTGGTGCATATCTTGGTATCATCTTTTGTGTCACAAAGTTGTTATTGCAAACACAATTGCTATCTTGGTTCATGAAGTTTTGCATGATAAAGAGATCAAAAGAGAAAGAGCCAAACGAGCTTTTAAGCAAAAGGGAAAGATAAGCAAAGAGCTTTTAAGCAAAAGGGAAAGATAAGCAAAGAGCTTTTAAGCAAGAACCATAGCATCATACTACATAAAGATTGTCATACTCGATCATCTTGGATCATATCATCGGAATACCATACATATAACATACTTGGGATAGAAGTCGTTGCATTTTTGCTTAGTAGGTTGTGCACAAGTCTTCATATCCGCCTATTGTGCAATCATGCTAGCGTCTCTCTAGTGTTGTGCAACAAGAGCATTTTCGCGGATTCCACATTTTGGCTCATTCCTTGGTTGCATGACCCCATTTATCTCTCCGTGTGTGAGTTCCCTTGTACAATATCTTGCTATTGGTCGACTTGTTGCATTAAAAAATTGTGAATCTTTTCCAACATTATTGAAGCTCACTAACAATTGCATCAAATTTTGTGCCACCATCCTAACCGAGATCCACTATAAGATTTTACTTGTGTAGGTCCGAGGAACCGACAAGAATTCGTACCAATTGTGCTATTTCCTTGTTCCACATTTGAGTGATCATTGATCCATCTTCAACATTGGTCAAGGTACATTTGGTATAAGTTCTTCTCTTTCTCCCACTCACATATTTGCTTGGAATGATGGATATGCCAAGTACTTCTACCAACCCACTCTTCATCGAGCATGACGATGACATGTCCTCCTATGTCACAAAGAGCCACCTCTTTGGTGCACAATGAGCTTTGCATCAAGAGCAACAAGCAATGAACGAACGCATCGACAACCTCTCCACCAACTTGCGACTCCCCGAGCAACGTACAAGAGACTACTTCGACAACAAGCTCGATGACTACAAACAAGAGAATGATGCAAGAATGGACGAGACTCGTGCTTTGTTGCTCAACCGCTATTCTTCCACTTCGTCCTACTCAAGACGGAGCCGCTCAAGTCGACACTCCGACGACACCATCTCTGGCTCAAGTACTCCAACATCGAACACTCTTCGTCATGCCGTGCGTCAAGATCGTCAAGAAAACCGCAATCCTCTACACGACAACGACTCTCAAGAGCAACAACACCGTCAAAACCAAGCTACTTTTGCGCAAGCAAGAGAACGGCAACGACAATGCCATCAAGAAGAGGAAGAGTGAGCGCGATAACACCAAGATGCACAAGAGGCCGAGGCACAACATCAAAAACAACAACTATGAGAAGCTCAAGCACTTGAGGTGCAACGTGCACTCTGAGATTCAAGTCGAGCCGTAGCCACACGCAACCGGAAAAATCGGGAGCACCAAGAAGCGCTTTGCGATGAAGTTCAAGAGAGGATTTATCAATCAAGAGTGCATCGTCAAGTTCGTCAAGCTCCTCCATAAGCTTGACAAGAACCTCAAGTTCACCAAGAGCAAGAAGACAATGGAAATCCTCCAAGACAAGAGCAAGTTGAGGGAGACAATCCTCCTCGTCAAGGACGTCATCATCCCGACCCCAACACAATGAAGAGCAATGATACGGCAAGCTAAAGTTCACCATGCCCATGTTCGATGGAAGTAATGATCCCGAAGAGTACCTTTAATGGGCATTGAAGGTTGATGAAATGTTCCGCTTTCACAACTATGGGGCAGAGAAGAAGATCGCGGTGGCATCCCTTGAGTTCCAAGACTACGTCCTCATTTGGTGGGAACAAGTCATTGAGCGCCGTGAGTCAAGAGGTGAACCACTCATCACTACTTGGGTGCAAATGAAGGATGTCATGAGAGCATGTTTCGTGCCAACATACGACAACCACGACCTCTTCAAGAAACTCCAACTCCTCAAGCAAGGAACCAAGAGTGTTGAAGAATACTACAAGGAAATGGAGATTGCCATGATACGAGCCAATGTTATGGAAGATGATGAGCAAACTATGGCACGTTTCTTGAATGGACTCAATCATCCTATCAAGAAGATTGCAGACTTCCAACCATACTCGAACCTCATCAAGCTAGTGCATCAAGCTACCAAGGTGGAATGTCAAGTGCAAGATGACTTCAAGTATGCCAAGTTTTCATCCAAGAACTACGGCTTCTCCAACACCCAAGCATCAATGACTCCAACACCTTCTACCTCAACCAAGCCATCTACAAGCAACGACGACAAGTCAAGTTACAAGAAAACTTCGACAACCTCAATTCGTCCTCCTACAACAAGCAACTTCAAGCTGAGAGCTTCATCATCCTCTACCCCAACCGATGAGACCATCAAGACAAGTTCCTTCAAATGTTTCACATGCGGCGGCCGAGGCCACAAGTCTTTCGAGTGTACCAACAAACACACCATGATCTTCAACGAGGATGGTACATATGACTCCATGAGTGAAGGAGAAATGGAAGCCCTTGAGCAAGTGGCCATGCACCGGCAAGTGAACGAAGATGAAGATGATCAAGTCTTTTGTGACGAAGATTCAAGCCCCGCTCTTGTTGTCTCCAAGGTCTTGACACTTCAACATCAACAAGAAGAAGACCAAAGATGCCATATCTTCCATACCAAGGCCGTCTTCAATGGGTGGTCCATCAAGGTCATCATCGATGGAGGGAGTTGCCATAACTTAGCAAGTGAAGAACTATGCTCCAAGCTCCAATTAGTCAATATAAAGCACCCACATCCCTACAAGGTTCAATGGCTAAGAGATTCTGGCACTATCCAAGTCGAGCATAGGTGTAACGCCCTCGATGCGGCTATAGCTCCCACGTGTCGAGGCACGACTTAGAGACATAACCGCATTGAAAGCAATGTCGCAAGTTAGGAAATCATCACAACATCCCATGGAATATATATATTAAAAGGGGAGATACATAGTTGGCTTACACTCGCCACGTCACATCAAAGTACATAAATAACATCCATCACACAAACACTCATGGCCCGACTACGGCGCCAAAATAGAAGAAAACCCAACATGCGACAAGGCCCTGAATCGAACCCCAACTAGGCACCACTACTGATCATCGGGAAAGGAAACATAATAACGCTGAGAGTCCTCGTCGAACTCCCACTTGAGCTCGTAATCATCACCTGGAGAGGAATCACCTGGACCTGCATCTGGAGTTATAGTATCTGTGAGCCACAGGGACTCAGCAATCTCGCACCCTCGCGATCAAGACTATTTAAGCTTATAGGAAGGGGTAAGGCAAATATATATGGAGCTGCAGCAAGCGACTAGCATATGTGGTGGCTATCTTATTCACAAAAGAGAGCGAGAAGAGGAGGCAAAGCACGAGCGAGAAGCTAGAAGGCAACCTACGCAAACATTACTCCAACACCGTGTCCACTTCCCGGACCCCGCCGAGAAGAGGCCATCACGGCAACACACTCGGTTGATTCATTTTAATTAATTAAGGTTCAAGTTATCTACAACCGGACATTAACAAATTCCCATCTGCCCATAACCGCGGGCACGGCTTTTGAAAGTTCAATCCCTGCAGGGGAGTCCCAACTTAGCCCATGACAAGCTCTCACGGTCAATGAAGGAATAGACCTCCACCCGAGACACACCGATCAGACTCGGTAACCCGATACAACAAGACAATTCGACAGGTTAAAACAAGACCAGCAACACCGCCCGAATGTGCCGACAAATCCCGATAGGAGCTGCACACATCTCTTTCTCAGGGCACACTCAAATGAGCACTCCATACAACTAAAACCAAACCTCGAGTTTCCCCGAGGGGGCGCTGCACAGGACTCTAGTTTGGACCAACACTCAGAGGAGCACTGGCCCGGGGGGGGGGTTAAAATAAGATGACCCTTGAGTCTGCAGAACCCAAGGGAAAAAAAGGCTAGGTGGCAAATGGTAAGACCAATGTTGGGCATTGCTGGAAAAGCTTTAATCAAGGCGAACTATCAAGGGGTTCCCATTATAACCCAACCGCGTAAGGAACGCAAAATCCGGGAACATAACACCGATATGACGGAAACTAGGGCGGCAAGAGTGGAACAAAACACTAGGCGAGAGGCCGAGCCTTCCACCCTTTACCAAGTATATAGTGTTGGGGAACGTAGCAGAAATTCAAAATTTTCCTACGTGTCACCAAGATCTATCTATGGAGAGACCAGCAACAAGGGGAAGGAGATTGCATCTACATACCCTTGTAGATCGATAAGCGGAAGCGTTCAAGAGAACGGGGTTGATAGAGTCGTACTTGTCGTGATCCAAATCACCGGAGATCCTAGTGCCGAACGGACGGCACCTCCGTGTTCAACACACGTACAGCCCGACGATGTCTCCCACGCCTTGATCCAGCAAGGAGAGGGGGAGAGGTTGAGGAAGACTCCATCCAGCAGCAGCACAACGGCATGGTGGTGGTGGAGGAGCGTGGCAATCCTGCAGGGCTTCGCCAAGCACCACGGGAGAGGAGAAGTACTTGGGAGAAGGGGAGGGCTGCACCAAAACATTGGTATGGCTGCCCTCCCACCCCCCACATATATATAGGGGAAAGGGAGAGAGGGGGGGGGGGGCGCAGCCTTGGCCCTTCCTCTAAGGAAGGGTGCGGCCAGGGAGGAGTCCCTCCTCCCCAAGGCACCTAGGAGGTGCCTTCCCCTTTTAGGACTCTTCCTTTCCTTATCTCTTGGCGCATGGGCCTCTTGGGGCTGGTGCCCTTGGCCCATATAGGCCAAGGTGCACACCCCTACAGCCCATGTGGCCCCCTGGGGCAGGTGGCCCCACCCGGTGGACCCCCGGGACCCTTCCGGTGGTCCCGGTACAATACCGGTGACCCCGAAACTTGTCCGGTGACCAAAACAGGACTTCCCATATATAAATCTTTACCTCCGGACCATTCCGGAATTCCTCGTGACGTCCGGGATCTCATACGGGACTCCGAACAACATTCGGAAACCACATACAAACTTCCTTTATAACCCTAGCGTCATCGAACCTTAAGTGTGTAGACCCTACGGGTTCGGGAGACATGCAGACATGACCGAGACGTTCTCCGGTCAATAACCAACAGCGGGATCTGGATACCCATGTTGGATCCCACATGTTCCACAATGATCTCATCGGATGAACCACGATGTCAAGGACTTAATCAATCCTGTATACAATTCCCTTTGTCTATCGGTACGATACTTGCCCGAGATTCGATCGTCGGTATCCCGATACCTTGTTCAATCTCGTTACCG
>NC_053022.1:63533476-63675951 GCF_003073215.2 Triticum urartu | reverse complement strand
GCCCCCAGATCGGATCGGGAGAGGGGGAGAGGAGTGGGGATCGAGAGGAGTGGGGGTGGTGGCCGTTAGGGTTTCCCCCCTGGTGGGGGTTATGGAGGGGAGGTAGCGGGCCGGCCGGCTGGGCCAGTCGGCTGGGCCTTTGCCCAGTTGGGCTGGCTAGCTGGGCCACAGATGGCCCAGTGGGGGGAGGGTCTGCCTCCTTTATTTATTTATTTTCTTTTCTGTTTTAATTCATTTTAAATTATCTAGACATTTTATAAAAATGTGTTTGCTTTATTATAATTACCCTTGTAATATTCGGCACCCACCGAACATTTTTGTTTCAACTTTCAAAAACTTTTATTGTTGACATTAATTTAGATTTGAATTCGACGCGGTTTGATCTAACGAAAGCCTAGCAACAGTAACCGAGGTGATGTGGCACGATTAGCGTGGAATTACTGTAGCAAGATTATCCGGGCGTTACACCATGTCATATCACTTATATTGATTGCATGTGATGTTTATCTTTTATGCATCTTATCTTGCTTTGATTGACGGTAGCATTATAAGATGATCCCTCACTAAATTATCAAAGTATAAGTGTTCTCCCTGAGTATGCACCGTTGCGAAAGTTCTTCGTGCTGAGACACCACATGATGATCGGGTGTGATAGGCTCTACGTTCAAATACAATGGGTGCAAAACAGTTGCACACGCGGAATACTCAGGTTTAACTTGACGAGCCTAGCATATAACAGATATGGCCTTGGAACACAGAGACCGAAAGGTCAACCATGAATCATATAGTAGATATGATCAACATATTGATGTTCACCATTGATACTACTCCATCTCACATGATGATCGGACATGGTTTAGTTGATTTGGATCATGTGATCACTTAGAGGATTAGAGGGATATCTTTCTAAGTGGGAGTTCTTAAGTAATATGATTAATTGAACTTAAATTTATCATGAACTTAGTACCTGATAGTATCTTGCTTGTCTATGTTTGATTGTAGATAGATAGCTCGTGCTGTTGTTCTGTTGAATTTTAATGCGTTCCTTGAGAAAGCAAAGTTGAAAGATGATGGTAGCAATTACACGGACTGGGTCCGTAACTTGAGGATTATCCTCATTGCTGCACAAAAGAATTACGTCCTGGAAGCACCGCTAAGTGCCAAGCCTGCTGCAAGAGCAACACCAGATGTTATGAACGTCTGGCAGAGCAAAGCTGATGACTACTCGATAGTTCAGTGTGCCATGCTTTACGGCTTAGAACCGGGTCTTCAACGACGTTTTGAACGTCATGGAGCATATGAGATGTTCCAGGAGTTGAAGTTAATATTTCAGGCAAATGCCCGGATTGAGAGATATGAAGTCTCCAATAAGTTCTATAGCTGCAAGATGGAGGAGAATAGTTCTGTCAGTGAACATATACTCAAAATGTCTGGGTATCATAATCACTTGACTCAACTGGGGGTTAATCTTCCTGTTGATAGTGTCATTGACAGAGTTCTTCAATCACTGCCACCAAGCTACAAAAGCTTCATGATGAACTATAATATGCAAGGGATGAATAAGAATATTCCTGAGCTCTTCGCAATGCTAAAAGCCGCGAAGGTAGAAATCAAGAAGGAGCATCAAGTGTTGATGGTCAATAAGACCACCAGTTTCAAGAAAAAGGGTAAAGGGAAGAAGAAAGGGAACTTCAAGAAGAACAGCAAACAAGTTGCTGCTCAGGAGAAGAAACCCAAGTCTGGACCTAAACCTGAAACTAAGTGCTTCTACTGCAAGCAGACTGGTCACTGGAAGCGGAACTGCCCCAAGTATTTGACGGATAAGAAGGATGGAAAAGTGAACAAAGGTATATGTGATATACATGTTATTGATGTGTACCTTACTAATGCTCGCAGTAGCACCTGGGTATTTGATACTGGTTCTGTTGCTAACATTTGCAACTCGAAACAGGGGCTACGGATCAAGTGAAGATTGGCTAAGGACGAGGTGACGATGCGCGTGGGAAATGGTTCCAAAGTCGATGTGATCGCGGTCGGCATGCTACCTCTACATCTACCTTCGGGATTAGTATTAGACCTAAATAATAATTATTTGGTGCCAGCATTAAGCATGAACATTATATCTGGATCTTGTTTGATGTGAGACGGTTATTCATTTAAATCAGAGAATAATGGTTGTTCTATTTATATGAGTAATATCTTTTATGGTCATGCACCCTTGAAGAGTGGTCTATTTTTGATGAATCTCGATAGTAGTGATACACATATTCATAATGTTGAAATCAAAAGATGCAGAGTTGATAATGATAGTGCAACTTATTTGTGGCACTGCCGTTTAGGTCATATCGGTGTAAAGCGCATGAAGAAACTCCATACTGATGGACTTTTGGAACCACTTGATTATGAATCACTTGGTACTTACGAAACGTGCTTCATGGGTAAGATGACTAAAACGCCGTTCTCCGGTACTATGGAGAAAGCAATGGATTTGTTGGAAATTATACATACAGATGTATGTGGTCCAATGAATGTTGAGGCTCGTGGCGGATATTGTTATTTTCTCACCTTCACAGATGATTTAAGCAGATATGGGTATATCTACTTAATGAAACATAAGTCTGAAACATTTCAAAAGTTTAAAGAATTTCAGAGTGAAGTTGAAAATCATCGTAACAAGAAAATAAAGTTTCTACGATCTGATCGTGGAGGAGAATATTTGAGTTACGAGTTTGGTCTACATTTGAATCAATGCGGAATAGTTTCGCAACTCACGCCACCCGGAACACCACAGCGTAATGGTGTGTTCGAATGTTGTAATCGTACTTTATTAGATATGGTGCGATCTATGATGTCTCTTACTGATTTACCGTATCATTTTGGGGTTATGCTTTAGAGACGGCTGCATTCATGTTAAATAGGACACCTTCGAAATCCGTTGAGACGATGCCTTATGAACTGTGGTTTGGCAAGAAACCAAAGTTGTCGTTTCTAAAAGTTTGGGGCTGCGATGCTTATGTGAAAAAGCTTCAACCTGATAAGCTTGAACCCAAATCGGAGAAATGTGTCTTCATAGGATACCCAAAGGAGACTGTTGGGTACACCTTCTATCACAGATCCGAAGGCAAGACTTTTGTTGCTAAATTCGGAGTTTTTCTAGAGAAGGAGTTTCTCTCGAAAGAAGTGAGTGGGATAAAAGTAGAACTTGATGAGGTAACTATACCTGCTCCCTTATTGGAAAGTAGTACATCACAGAAACCGGTTTCTATGACACTTACACCAATTAGTGAGGAAGCTAATGATAATGATCATGAAACTTCAGATCAAGTTACTACCGAACCTCGTAGATCAACCAGAGTAAGATCCGCACCAGAGTGGTACGGTAATCCTGTTTTGGAAGTCATGCTACTAGATCATGATGAACCTACAAACTATGAAGAAGCGATGGTGAGCCCAGATTCTGCAAAATGGATAGAATCCATGAAATCTGAGATGGGATCCATCTATGAGAACAAAGTGTGGACTTTGGTTGACTTGCCCGTTGATCGGCAAGCAATTGAGAATAAATGGATCTTCAAGAAGAAGACTGACGCTGACAGTAATGTTACTGTCTATAAAGCTCGACTTGTTGCAAAAGGTTTTCGACAAGTTCAAGGGATTGACTACGATGAGACCTTCTCACTCGTATCGATGCTTAAGTCTGTCCGAATCATGTTAGCAATTGCCGCATTTTATGATTATGAAATTTGGCAAATGGATGTCAAAACAGCATTCCTGAATGGATCTTTGGAAGAAGAGTTTTATATGATGCAACAAGAAGGTTTTGTCGATCCAAAGGGAGCTAACAAAGTGTGCAAGCTCCAGCGATCCATTTATGGACTGGTGCAAGCCTCTCAGAGTTGGAATAAACGCTTTGATAGTGTGATCAAAGCATTTGGTTTTATACAGACTTTTGGAGAAGCCTGTATTTACAAGAAAGTTAGTGGGAGCTCTGTAGCATTTCTGATATTATATGTGGATGACATATTATTGATTGGAAATAATATAGAATTTCTGGATAGCATAAAGGGATACTTGAGTAAGAGTTTTTCAATGAAAGACCTCGGTGAAGCTGCTTACATATTGGGCATTAAGATCTATAGAGATAGATCAAGACGCTTAATTGGACTTTGACAAAGCACATACCTTGACAAGGTTTTGAAGAAGTTCAAAATGGATCATGCCTGTGTTACAAGGTGTGAAGTTGAGTAAGACTCAATGTCCGACCACCAGAAGATAGAGAGAAAATGAAAGATGTTCCCTATGCTTCAGCCATAGGCTCTATCATGTATGCAATGCTGTGTACCAGACCTGATGTGTGCCTTGCTATAAGTCTAGCAGGGAGGTACCAAAGTAATCCAAGAGTGGACCACTGGACAGTGGTCAAGAACATCCTAAAATACCTGAAAAGGACTAAGGATATGTTTCTCGTATATGGAGGTGACAAAGAGCTCATCGTAAATGGTTACGTTGATGCAAGCTTTGACACTGATCCGGACGATTCTAAATCACAAACCAGATAAGTATTTTTACTAAACGGAGGAGGTGTCAGTTGGTGCAGTTCAAAACAAAGCGTCGTGGCGGGATCTACATGTGAAGCAGAGTACAGAGCTGCTTCGGAAGCAGCAAATGAAGAAGTCTGGATGAAGGAGTTCATATCCGATCTAGGTGTCATACCTAGTGCATCGGATCCAATGAAAATCTTTTGTGACAATACTGGTGCAATTGCCTTGGCAAAGGAATCCAGATTTCACAAGAGAACCAAGCACATCAAGAGATGCTTCAATTCCATTTGGGATTTAGTCCAAGTGGGAGACATAGAAATTTGCAAGATACATACGGATCTGAATGTTGCAGACCCGCTGACTAAGCCTCTTCCACGAGCAAAACATGATCAGCACCAAGGCTCCATGGGTGTTAGAATCATTACTATGTAATCTAGATTATTGACTCTAGTGCAAGTGGGAGACTGAAGGAAATATGCCCTAGAGGCAATAATAAAGTTATTATTTATTTCCTTATATCATGATAAATGTTTATTATTCATGCTAGAATTGTATTAACCGGAAACATAATACATGTGTGAATACATAGACAAACATAGTGTCACTAGTATACCTCTACTTGACTAGCTCGTTGATCGAAGATGGTTAAGTTTCCTAGCCATAGATATCAGTTGTCATTTGATTAACGGGATCACATCATTAGGAGAATGATGTGATTGACTTGACCCATTTCGTTGGCTTAGCACATGATCGTTTAGTTTGTTGCTATTGCTTTCTTCATGACTTATACATGTTCCTATGACTATGAGATTATGCAACTCCCGTTTACCGGAGGAACACTTTGTGTGCTAACAAACATCACAACGTAACTGGGTGATTATAAAGGTGCTCTACAAGTGTCTCCGAAGGTACTTGTTGGGTTGGCGTATTTCGAGATCAGGATTTGTCACTCCGATTGTCGGAGAGGTATCTCTGGGCCCTCTCGGTAATGCACATCACATAAGCCTTGCAAGCATTGCAACTAATAAGTTAGCTGCGGGATGATGTATTACGGAACGAGTAAAGAGACTTGCCAGTAACGAGATTGAACTAGGTATTGAGATACCGACGATCAAATCTCGGGCAAGTAACATACCGATGACAAAGGGAACAACGTATGTTGTTATGCGGTCTGACCGATAAAAGATCTTCGTAGAATATGTAGGAGCCAATATGAGCATCCAGGTTCCGCTGTTGGTTATTGATCGGAGACGTGTCTTGGTCATGTCTACATTATTCTCGAACCCGTAGGGTCCGCACGCTTAACGTTACAATGACAGTTTCATTATGAGTTTATATATTTTGATGTACCGAAGGTTGTTTGGAGTCCCGGATATGATCACGGACATGACGAGGAGTCTCGAAATGGTCGAGACATAAGGATCGATATATTGGACGGCTATATTCGGACACCGGAAGTGTTTCGGGTGATTCCGGAGAAAATCGGAGTGCCGGAAGGGTTACCGGAACCCCCCGGGGAAGTATTGGGCCTTAGTGGTCCTAAGGGGAGAGAGAGGGCAGCAGCCCAGGAGGTGGCGCGCCCCCTCCCATGGGGAGTCCGAATTGGACTAGGGGAGGGGGGCGCGGCCCCTCTTTCCCTCTCCCTCTCCCTCTCTTTCCTTCCCCCTTCTCTCTTCCTAGTTGGAGTAGGAAAGGGGAGTCCTACTCCTACTAGGAGGAGGACTCCCCCCTCCTTGGCGCGCCCCAAGGGCCGGCCGGCCTCTCCCCCTTGCTCCTTTATATACAGGGGAAGGGGGCACCTCTAGACACAGAAGTTGATCTTCGTGATCGTTCTCTTAGCCGTGTGCGGTGCCCCCCTCCACCATAATCCTTGATAATATTGTAGCGGTGCTTAGGCGAAGCCCTGCGACGGTAGAACATCAAGATCGTCACCACGCCGTCGTGCTGACGGAACTCTTCCCCGACACTTTACTGGATCGGAGTCCGGGGATCGTCATCGAGCTGAACGTGTCCTAGAACTCGAAGGTGCCATAGTTTCGGTGCTTGATCGGTTGGGCCGTGAAGACATACGACTACATCAACCGCATTGTGCTAACGCTTCCGCTTCCGGTCTATGAGGGTACGTAGACAACACTCTCCCCTCTCGTTGCTATGCATCACCATGATCTTGCGTGTGCGTAGGATTTTTTTTGAAATTACTATGTTACCCAAAACAATTATCATAATTAAATTCCTTGAAATCCAAGATAGTGGGTTCATTGCTATCTAAAGTTTTAACCTCTTCAATCCCACTTTTAACAATTTTTGCATCAAGATCTAAAAACTCTGAATTTTTGGGACGCCTTCTCACTAAAGTTGACTCAACTCCAGTCCCATCATTATCAAGATTCATATTGAAAAACAAGGATTTAATAGGGGACACATCAATCACTTTTAGATCTTCATCCTTATTATCATGAAAACTAGAAGAACACGCTTTCTCAAAGCAAGCCCTTTTTGCACGCATCCTAGCGGTTCTTTCTTTGCACTCATCAATGGAAATTCTCATGGGTTTGAGAGACTCATTGATATAATGCTTAGGTGGAATAGATCTAAGTTTCAAAGAATCAACATCAAGATAAATTCTATCCATGTTCCTCGCCAACTCATCAATCTTAAGCAATTTTTCTCCAATCAAAGCATTGAAACTCTTTTGCGAACTAATAAATTCTTTAATACTAGATTCAAAATCATAGGGCATCTTATTATAATTTCCATAAGAATTGTTGTAGGAATTACCATAATTATTTGAGGAATTACTAGGAAATGGCCTAGAATTAAAATTACCTCTATACACGTTGTTACCAAAATTGTTCCTACCAACAAAATTCACATCCATAGATTCATTATTATCCGCAATTAAAATTAGACAGAGGCATATCATTGGGATCAGTAGGAGTACTCTTCTTAGCAAACAATTTCATAAGTTCATCCATCTTTCCACTCAAAACATTAATCTCTTCAATTGCATGCACCTTTTTACTAGTAGATCTTTCGGTGTGCCACTCAGAATAATTAACCGTAATATTATCTAGGAGTTTGGTAGCTTCTCGTAAAGTGATATCCATAAAAGTGCCTCCCGCGGCCGAATCAAGAAGATTTCTAGAAGCAAAGTTCAATCCGGCATAAAAAAATGTATAATAATCCATAAATTCAAACCATGTGTAGGACAATTACGTATCATTAATTTCATCCTCTCCCAAGATTGTGCAACATGCTCATGATCAAGTTGCTTAAAATTCTTAATATTGTTTCTAAGAGAGGTGATCTTAACGGGAGGAAAATACTTAGAGATAAAAGCATCTTTGCACTTATTCCATGAATCAATACTATTTTTAGGCAAAGACGAAAACCAAGCTTTAGCACGATTCTAAGCGAAAACAGAAATAGCTTAAGTTTAACAATATCGTTATCCACATCTTTATTCTTTTGCATATCACACAAATCAACAAAGTTGTTTAGATGGGTAGCGGCATCTTCACTAGGAAGGCCAGAAAACAGATCTTTCATGACAAGATTCAGCAAAGCAGTATTAATTTCACAAGATTCAGCATTGGTAAGAGGAGCAATCGGAGTGCTAATAAAATCATTATTATTGGTATTGGCAAAGCCACACAATTTACTATTATCTTGAGCCATCATGACAAGCAAGCAATCCAACACACACGCAAACAAGCGAAGAAAAAGCGAACGAAAAGAGAGGGCGAAAGGAAAAGAGGGCGAATAAAACTGCAAGGGTGAAGTGGGGGAAAGGAAAACGAGAGGCAAATGGCAAATAATGTAATGCGAAGGGTAAGATTTGTGGTGGGTACTTGGTATGTCTTGACTTGGCGTAGATCTCCCCGGCAACGGTGCCAGAAATCCTTCTTGCTACCTCTTGAGCATGCGTCGGTTTTCCCTTGAAGAGGAAAGGGTGATGCCGCAAAGCAGCGTAAGTATTTCCCTCAGTTTTTGAGAACCAAGGTATCAATCCAGTAGGAGACCACGCACGACTCACCTCGTACCTACACAAACAGAAAAGAACCTCGCATCCAACACGATAAAGGGGTTGTCAATCCCTTCACGGCCCCTTGCAAGAGTGAGATCTGATAGAGATAATAATAATAATAATAATAATATAAATATTTTTGGTATTTTTATGATATAAATTGAAAGTAAATATTTCAAGATAAAATAGATTGGAAACTTGTATGGTGGAAAATAGACCCGGGGGCCATAGGTTTCACTAGTGGCTTCTCTCAAGATAGCATAAGTATTACGGTGGGTGAAAAATTACTATTGAGCAATTGATAGAATTGAGCATAGTTATGAGAATATCTAGGTATGATCATGTATATAGGCATCACATCCGTGATAAGTAAACCGACTCCTCCCTTCATCTACTACTATTACTCCACACATCGACCACTATCCAGCATCCATCTAGAGTATTAAGTTAATAAGAACGGAGTAACGCTTTAAGCAAGATGACATGATGTAGAGGGATAAACTCATGCAATATGATATAAACCCCGTCCTTTTATCCTCGATGGCAACAATACAATACGTCTCGTTCCCCTACTGTCACTGGGATCAAGCACCGCAAGATTGAACCCAAAGCTAAGAACTTCTCCCATTGCAAGAAAGATCAATATAGTAGGCCAAACCAAACTGATAATTCGAAGAGACTTGCAAAGATAACCAATCATACATAATAGAATTCAGAGAAGATTCAAATATTGTTCATAGATAATCTTGATCGTAAACCCATAATTCATCAAATCTCAACAAACACGCCGCAAAAGAAGATTACATCGAATAGATCTCCAAGAGAATCGAGGAGAACTTTGTATTGAGATCCAAAGAGAGATAAGAAGCCATCTAGCTAATAACTATGGACCCGAAGGTCTGAGGTAAACTACTCACACATCATCGGAGAGGCTATGGTGTTGATGTACAAGCCCTCTGTGATCAATGCCCCCTCCGACGGAGCGCCGGAAAAGGCACCAAGATGGGATCTCATGGGTACAGAAGGTTGTGGTGGTGTAATTAGGTTTTTGTGGTGCCCTCTAATGCTTTCAGGGTACGTAGGTATATGTAGGAGGAAGAAGTAGGTCGGTGGAGCCACGAGGGGCCCACGAGGGTGGAGGGCGCGCCCAGGGGGTAGGCGCGCCCCCTGCCTCGTGGCCTCCATGTTGATTGCTTGACGTCCACTCCAAGTCCTCTGGATCACGTTTGTTCCAAAAATCATGCTCCCGAAGGTTTCATTCCGTTTGGACTCCGTTTGATATTCTTTTTCTGTGGAACACTGAAATAGGCAAAAAATGCAATTTGGGTTGGGCCTCCAGTTAATAGGTTAGTCCCAAAAATAATATAAAAGTGTATAAATAAGCCCATTAAACATCCAAAACAGAATATATAATAGCATGGAACAATAAAAAATTATAGATATGTTGGAGACGTATTAGTATGATGATACCGACGATCGAATCTTGGGCAAGTAACATACTGATGACAAAGGGAACAACGTATGTTGTTATGCGGTTTGACCGATAAAGATCTTCGTAGAATATGTAGGAGCTAATATGAGCATCCAGGTTTCACTATTGGTAATTGACCGGAGATGTATCTCGGTCATGTCTACATAGTTCTCGAACCCGTAGGGTCCGCACGCTTAATGTTCGATGACGATTTGTATTATGAGTTATGTGATTTTATGACCGAAGTTTGTTCGGATTCCCGGATGAGATCACGGACATGACGAGGAGTCTCGAAATGGTCGAGAGGTAAAGATCGATATATTGGAAGGTTATAATCGGACACTGGAATGGTTCCGAAGTGTCTCGGGGAAGTAATGGGCCTTAGTGGGCTTCAGTGGAAAGGAGAGAAGGGCCTTAAGGGTGGTCGCCCCCCCCCCAAGGGCTGGTCCGAATTGGACTAGGAGGGGGCGGTGCGCCCCTCTCTTTCCTTCTCCCTTCTTCCTCCTTCCCTCCTTTACCTAGTTGGAATAGGAAAGGGGGGCGGATCCTAATTAGACCGGGAGTCCAAGTAGGACTCCCCCCTTGGCACGCGCCCTCTAGGGCCGGCCTCCTCTTCCCCCTCCTTTATATACGTGGGAGGGGCACCCCAAGGCACACCAAGTCTTCTCTTAGCCGTGTGTGGTGCCCCCCTCCACAGTAACACACCTCGGACATAGCGTTGTAGTGCTTAGGCGAAGCCCTACACCGGTAACTTCATCATCGCCGTCAACATGTCGTCGTGCTGATGAAATTCTCCATGGTCCTCAACTGGATCAAGAGCTCGAGGGACGTCATCGAGCTGAACGTGTGCTGAACACGGAGGTGTCGTACGTTCCGTGCTAGGATCGGTTGAATCGTGAAGATGTTCGACTACATCAACCACGTTACTAAACGCTTCCCCTTTCAGTCTACAAGGCTACATGGACACACTCTCCTCGCTCTTTGCTATGCATCTCCTAGATAGATCTTGCATGGTCGTAGGTAAAAAATTAAAATATTGCGTACACCAACATTGGTATCAGAGCTAGGTCTATGCGTATATGTTATATGCATGAGTGGAAAACAAAGAGTTGTGGGCGATAATAGTCATACTGCTTACCAGCAACATCTTACTTTGATTCGGCGGTATTGTTGGATGAAGTGGCCTGGACCGACATTACATGAACATGTTCATGAGGCTGGTTCTACCGACGTGCTTTGCACACAGTTGGCTGGCGGGTGTCTGTTTCTCCAACTTTAGTTGAATCAAGTTTGACTGCGCCCGGTCCTTGTTGAAGGTTAAAACAACACACTTGACAAAAAATCGTTGTGGTTTTGATGTGTAGTCAAGAACGGTTCTTGTAGAAGCCCGTAGCAGCCACGTAGAACTTGCAACAACAAAGTAGAGGTCGTCTAACTTGTTTTTGCATGGCATGTTGTGATGTGATATGGTCAAGACGTGATGAGATATAAATTGTTGTATGAGATGATCATGTTTTGTAAAAGTTACCGTTAACTAGCAGGAGCCTTATGGTTGTTGCTTTATTGTGTGAAATGCAATCGACATGTAATTGCCTTACTTTATCTTTAAGGGGTAGCGATAGTCGTAGAAGCAATAGTTGGCAAGACGACAACAATGCTACGATGGAGATCAAGGTGTCAAGCCGGTGACGATGGTGATCATGACGGTGCTTTAGAGATGGAAATCAAAGGCACAAGATGATGATGACCATATCATATCACCTATTTTGATTGCATGTGATGTTTATCCTTTATGCATCTTATTTTACTTAGTATGGCGGTAGCATTATAAGATGATCCCTCACTAAATTTCAAGGTATAAGTGTTCTCCCTGAGTCTACACCGTTGCTACAGTTCGTCGTGCCGAGACACCACGTGATGATCGGGTGTGATAAGCTCTATGTTCACACACAACGGGTGCAAGCTAGTTTTGCACGTGTAGAATACTCATGTTAAACTTCACGATCCTAGCATATGCAGATATGGCCTCGGAATACTTAGACCGAAAGGTCGGACGTGAATCATATAGTAGATATGATCAACATAGTGATGTTCACCATTGAAAACTACTCCATCTCACGTGATGATCGGACATGGTTTAGTTAATATGGATCATGTGATCATTTAGATGACTAGGGGGGTGTCTATCTAAGTGGGAGTTCTTAAGTAATATGATTAATTGAACTTTAATTTATCATGAACTTAGTACCTGATAGTATTTGCATGTCTATGTTGTTGTAGATCAATGGCCCATGCTACCGTTCCCTTGAATTTTAATGCGTTCCTAGAGAAAGCTAAGTTGAAAGATGATGGTAGGAACTACATGGACTGGGTCCGTAACATGAGGATTATCCTCAATGCTACACAGAAGAATTACGTCCTGGAAGCACCGCTAGGTGCAAGACCCGCTACAGGAGCAACTCCGGACGTTGTGAACGTCTGGCAGAGCAAAGCTGATGACTACTCGATAGTTCAGTGTGTCATGCTTTACGACTTAGAATCGGGACTTCAACGACGTTTCGAACGTCATGGAGCTTATGAGATATTCCAGGAGTTGAAGTTAATATTTCAAGAGAATGCCCGAATTGAGACATAAGAAGTCTCCAATAAGTTCTATAGTTGCAAAATGGAGGAGAATATTTCTGTCAGTGAATATATACTCAGAATGTCTGGGTACCACAACCACTTGACTCAACTAGGAGATAATCTTCCTGATGATAGTTTCATTGACAGAGTTCTTCAATCACTTCCACCAAGCTACAAAAGCTTCGTGATGAACTATAATATGCAAGGGATGGATAAGACAATTCCTGAGCTCTTCGCAATGCTAAAGGCTGCGGAGGTAGAAATCAAGAAGGAGCATCAAGTGTTGATGGTTAACAAGACCAATAGTTGCAAGAAAAGGGGCAAAGGCAAGAAGGGGAACTTCAAGAAGAACGGCAAGGAAGTTGCTACTCAAGTGAAGAAACCCAAGACTGGACCTAAGCCTGAGACTGAGTGCTTCTACAGCAAAGGGTCTAGTCACTGGAAGTGGAACTGCCCCAAGTATTTGGTGGATAAGAAGGATGGCAAAGTGAAAGGTATATTTGATATACATGTTATTGATGTGTACCTTACTAATGCTCGTAGTAGCGCCAGGGTATTTGATACTAGTTATGTTTCTCATATTTGGAAATCGAAATAGGGGCTACAGATTAAACGAATATTGTCTAAGGACGAGGTGACGATGCGCGTGGGAAATGGTTCCAAAGTCGATGTGATCATCGTCGGCACGCTACCTCTACATCTACCTACGGGATTAGTTTTAGACCTGAATAATTGTTATTTGGTGTATGCGTTAAGCATGAACATTATATCTGGATCTTGTTTGATGCGAGACGGTTATTCATTTAAATCAGAGAATAATGGTTGTTCTATTTATATGAGTAATATCATTTATGGTCATGCACCCTTGATGAATGGTCTATTTTTGTTGAATCTCGATAGTAGTGATACACATATTCATAATATTGAAGCCAAAAGATACAAATTTAATAATGATAGTGCAACTTATTTGTGGCACTGCCGTTTAGGTCATATTGGTGTAAAGCGCATGAAGAAACTCCATTCTAATGGGCTTTTGGAATCACTTGATTATGAATCACTTGATACTTGTGAACCATGCCTCATGGGCAAGATGACTAAGACTCTGTTCTTCGGAACAATGGAGCGAGCAACTGACTTATTGGAAATAATACATACTGATGTATGTGGTCCAATGAGTGTTGAGGCTCGCGGCGGATATCGTTATTTTCTAACCTTCACAGATGATTTGAGCAGATGTGGGTATATCTACTTGATGAAACATAAGTCCGAAACATTTGAAAAGTTCAAAGAATTTTAGAGTGAAGTGGAAAATCATCGTAACTAGAAAATAAAGTTTCTACGATCTAATCGTGGAGGTGAATATTTGAGTTATGAGTTTGGTCTTCATTTGAAACAATGTGGAATAGTTTCGCAACTCTAGCCACCTGGAACACCACAGCGTAATGGTGTGTCCAAATGTCATAACAGCACTTTATTACATATGGTGTGATCTATGATGTCTCTTACGGATTTACCGCTATCATTTTGGGGTTATGCTTTAGAGACGGCTGCATTCATGTTAAATAGGGCACCATCTAAATCCGTTGAGATGACACCATATGAACTATGGTTTGGCAAGAAACCTAAGCTGTCATTTCTTAAAGTTTGGGGCTGTGATGCTTATGTGAAAAAGCTTCAACCTAATAAGCTCAAACCCAAATCAGAGAAATGTGTCTTCATAGGATACCCAAAGGAAACCGTTGGGTACACCTTCTATCATAGATCCGAAGGCAAGATATTCATTGCTAAGAATGGATCCTTTCTAGAGAAGTAGTTTCTCTCAAAAGAAGTGAGTGGGAGGAAAGTAGAACTTGATGAGGTTATTGTACCTGCTCCCTTATTGGAAAGTAGTTCATCACAGAAATTAGTTCTAGTGATTCCTACACCAATTAGTGAGGAAGCTAATGATAATGATCATGAAACTTGTGATCAAGTTACTACCGAACCTCATAGGTCAACTAGAGTAAGGTCCGCACCGGAGTGGTACGGTAATCCTATTCTGGAGGTCATGTTACTTGACCATGACAAACCTACGAACTATGAGGAAGCAATAATGAGCCCAGATTCCGCGAAATGGCTTGAGGCCATGAAATCTGATATGGGATCCCTGTATGAGAACAAAGTGTGGACTTTAGTTGATTTGCCCGATGATCGGCAAGCCATATAGAATAAATGGATCTTCAAGAAGAAGACTGATGCTGACGGTAATGTTACTGTCTATAAATCTCGAATTGTTGCGAAAGGAGTTGACTATGATGAGACCTTCTCACCTGTATCAATGCTTAAGTCAGTCTAAATCATGTTAGCAATTGCCGCATTTTATGATTATGAAATTTGGCAAATGGATGTCAAAACTGCATTCCTTGATGGATATCTTAAAGAAGAGTTGTATATGATTCAACTAGAAGGTTTTGCCAATCCAAAAGATGCTAACAAAGTGTGCAAGCTCCAGCGATCCATTTATGGACTAGTGCAAGCCTCTCCGAGTTGGAATATACGCTTTGGTAGTGTGATGAAAGCATATGGTTTTATACAGACTTTTGGAGAAGCCTGTATTTACAAGAAAGTGAGTGGGAGCTCTATAGTGTTTCTAATATTATATGTAGATGGCATATTGTTGATTGGAAATAATGCAGAATTTCTGGATAGCATAAAAGGATACTTGAAAAAGAATTTTTCAATGAAATACCTCGGTGAAGCTACTTATATATTGGGAATCAAGATCTATAGAGATAGATCAAGATGCTCAATTATACTTTCACAAAGCATATACCTTGATAAAGTCTTGAAGAAGTTCAAAATGGATCAGTCAAAGAAAGGGTTCTTGCCTGTGTTACAAGGTGTGAAGTTGAGTCAGACTCAATGCCCGACCACTGCAGAAGATAGAGAGAAAATAAAAGTAATTCCCTATGCCTCAGCCATAGGTTCTATCATGTATGCAATGCTGTGTACCAGACCTGATGTCTGCCTTGCTATTAGTTTAGCAGGGAGATACCAAATTAATCCAGGAGTGGATCACTGGACGGCGGTCAAGAACATCCTGAAATGCTTGAAAAGGACTAAGGATATGTTTCTCGTTTATGGAGGTGACAAAGAGCTCATCGTAAATGGTTACGTTGATGCAAACTTTGACACTGATCCGGATGACTCTAAGTCACAAACCAGATACGTATTTATATTGAATGGTGGAGCTGTCAGTTGGTGCAGTTCCAAGCAGAGCGTCGTGGTGGGATCTACGTGTGAAGCGGAGTACATAGCTGCTTCAGAAGAAGCAAATGAAGGAGTTCATATCCGATCTGGTTGTAATACCTAGTGCATCAGGTCCAATTAAAATCTTTTGTGATAATACTAGTGCAATTGCCTTGGCAAAGGAATCCAGATTTCACAAGAGAACCAAGCACATCAAGAGTCGCTTCAATTCCAGCCGCGATCAAGTCAAGGAGGGAGACATAGAGATTTGCAAGCTACATACAGATCTGAATGTTGCAGAGCTGTTGACTAAGCCTCTCTCACGAGAAAAACATGATCAGCACCAAGACTCCATGGGTGTTAGAATCATTACTATGTAATCTAGATTATTGACTCTAGTAAGGAAATATGCCCTAGAGGCAATAATAAAGTTGTTATTTATATTTCCTTATATCATGATAAATGTTTATTATCCATGCTAGAATTGTATTAACTGGAAACTTAGTACATGTGTGAATACATAGACAAAACTAAGTGTCCCTAGTATGCCTGTACTTGACTAGCTTGTTAATCAAAGATGGTTAAGTTTCCTAACCATAAACAAGTGTTGTCACTTGATGAACGGGATCACATCATTAGAGAATGATGTGATGGACAGGACCCATCCGTTAGCTTAGCATAATGATCGTTTAGTTTTATTGATATTGCTTTATTCATGACTTATACATGTTTCTCTGACTATGAGATTATGCAACTCCCGAATACCGGAGGAACACCTTGTGTGCTATCAAACGTCACAATGTAACTAGGTGATTATAAAGATGCTCTACAGGTGTCTCCGATGGTGTTTGTTGAGTTGGCATAGATCGAGATTAGGATTTGTCACTCTGAGTATCGGAGAGGTATCTCTGGGCCCTCTCAGTAATGCACATCACTATAAGCCTTGCAAGCAATCTATCTATATCTATACCTACTAATAAAGCGAGGTGCGTTTCGCCAATTTTTTCATCCGTTCACCGTCAAATATTTTTTCCTAACCGAGGTGGTACTAAATTCTTACGCGTTTGTCAGATTGAAAAACAATTTTCGTACATGGGCCACGCACTGTGGCCCAGCAAAACCAGCCCACTTATTTTTCTGCCCACGCAGCTGCGAAAATCTATTTTCTGCACAGGGCGACTAATAGTGGGAGTTTCGCATAGGACAACCAATAATGGGCTGGCCCATTTTTTAAACTTTGTTTTATTTTTATTTTTGTTCTCCTTTCCCTATCTCTTTTTTCCCTTTCAAATTTTTCTTTTAGAATTTATTTAGTAAATTAAAAATGCTCAAAAACGTCCAGAATTTTAAATTCTTTTTTGGAAAATGTTCGGAACTCCAAAATTTTGTTGCTATTTTGAATTTTTTCGAAACATACAAAAAGTTTTCCATTTTTTCAATTTTCTTATTCTTTTGAGATTTCTAAAAAGGAAATGGCTATTCAAAAAATATTCTCCTGTTAGTGAAATTCTCAAAATTAACAATAGTGTTTGTGTATAAAAGATACGCAATATCTAAAAATCATATGAATTTCCAACACATGTTCCCGTTTTTAAAAAATGTTCACAAATTCAAATAATGTTCATGTTTTTATAAAAAATGGTATTTTCAGAAAATATTTATGAATTTATTTTTGTTCTCCTTTCCCTATCTCTTTTTCCCCTTGCAAGTTTTTTTAGTATTTATTTAGTAAATAAAAAATGCTCAAAAACGTCCGGAATTAAAAAAATTGGGAAAATGTTCAGAGTTCTAAAATTTTATTGCTATTCTGAAAAATATTGGAAACATACAAAAAGTTTCCATTTTTTCAATGTTTTTTAAATAGTTTGAGATTTCTAAAAAGGAAATGTTAATTCAAAAAATATTCTGCTTTTAGTGAAAATTTCAACATTAAGAATAATGTTCGTGTATAAAATATACACAATTTCTAAAAAAACTTATGAATTTCCAACACATGTTTCAGTTTTTAAAAAATGTTCACAAATTAAAATAATGTTCACAAATTAAAATATATATATATATAGTGATACTATTCATCACCCAGAGTGCAGAATAAGTTATTCTTCACCCGAGGTAATCTTACGATCATTTCCGAATTAAATTACGTTTGTAATTCAAATATAGTATAGTGATACTAATTCTAGACTTCCAAGAAATTATCATGTTAATTAGTAATTAGGAGCCGTTTATTTGGTGGGACCAAGTTATTATGGTGGAGATTAACCCATAGGACTGCTACGTACATCTCAATCTATCTAGCAATACTCCACCGCCTCTTCCTCTATCTCTTGAATAAAAAAGATAAAAACAACCTGAATCGTATCTTGTGGCATAACCCCCTATACGTCAGGAACTAATCTCTAGACTCTCTCAAACTACCATGGTCTCTCACCCCCTGTACGTCGAAAAAGAAACCATTGACTCTCAAACTACCATGGTCTCTCTCGCCCCCTGTAGATCAAGAACGAATCTATTGATTCTCTCTCTCTCTCAAACTAAGGCAAGCTACTTTGGGCATGGATCCCATGTGCTCAAGAAGTCCGCCTTCGCCACAGTTTGAACAGCAATACATGTCAGGGACAAGCTCTCGATGACGGCAAGCGTTCCACAACGATCTTAGAATTGGGCAACACGCAGTTCCTGTAGTGTGGCATCAAGGACCTCCACTCGCTGCCACAGAAGCCCACGAAGATCTACAAGGAAGTGGTAGGTGGTGTGCTTCAACTTCTTCTACAAGTTCTAAACTGGTGATTGGTTTTTCAACTTTTCTTTCAAATAACTCATGTCATTGCAACGAGCGTTTTATTACAGATGTGTCATACAAGTTGATGAAAGAAGGTGCTAGACTTTGCTGCGACTTGCGAGTAAAAGTTGATCAACGCAGCCTCCAACCACAAAAAGACGCCCACCATGCATGATCCTTGCAAGCAGCAGCAGCTTGACTTTGTCGTCGACGACTTAACGAGGACGAAATTGAAACCCCATATGCACGCGTTACACCTTGCAAAGTACCCTTCTCTTTGGCCAGTTCCAATCACCCCCCTCCATTTAGTCATTTACCCGTTGGACCTGTTTACCATATGTTTCAGCCTTTGAGGTAGTGTTTACAGTAATAGATATGCATGTGCCATTTATTTTCAGATGATAGGAGATTTACAGTGCTAAAACGGATTAGAAAAGCAAACAATATATCATTCAAATCCATGCTCAAGATCCTGAATTTAATTTAGGATACGGGGAATTACATGCTGTAGTATCAAAGTATATATGGTCAGATTGGTGGAGCTGAAAAAGAATTGTTTAGATATCATGTACTCCATAAGTAACAGTAGTTGTTTTGTTGTATGCAGTTTTTGTACTAGCTGTTTTTTTTCTTATAGATCACCCTCATCTTTCTCATGTTTTGTGCTAAAAATTTGATGCAAATAAGTCCCGGCCTCTTCGGATAACACACCGCCAAGTACAGGATTATTAATGTTCGTTGTTGCAGCACGTACATGCTGGAGCATGGAATGGCTAGGCTTTCATTTTATTTCTTGCCAACTGTACTTGAATGCATTCAGGCATTAGCGATTTTGAAAGAACGATCCAGGTATATCATAACATTTTTTTAGTTTTTTATTAAACAAAGTATGATGCCTAGACTCTGAAGGTTGTGTGCAAGCACGACAAGGACACTCGAGCTCCGCTCTATACTATTGTTACTAATTGCTGAATGGCAGAAAATTTAGGTTCTCATCGTGATTTATTGATGAAAAAAAATAATCGTCCAGTAACTTTGACCATCGGATATCTACTCTGCGGGTAATTTCTAAATCAGTTTGATAACCGCATCTATACTTCTTTAGACAATCCGTTCTCTCTCTGGTATTTGTATGTGCCTTCCAAGTGATGTGGCATATGCGTGAAAACTGATACAACTGATTGTCTGCATCTCCATTAGATTTGCTTCCATTCTCTGTTCAATTACCCATACTACATACTCTGTTTTTGTTTACCGAGAATGGTGCCGCCAGTGCCACGAGAATTTTTACTTATATCTACTGATGGATGACTACCTACAACATGGTAAGAAGTAGAAACAATAACCTTAATCTGTTAGTATAGTATTTGTACTGACATGCAGGGACAGAGATGGCAGGAAGCAACAAAGGGCCATGGCTCTCCCATGGTCTGGAAGAAGTGTTTGAAACGCCTAAGATATCAGTAGGATTGGACTACAATTAAATTTTTTTACTTCCTGGAAAAATATAATACATTTGCTCTTTGTTTGGTTCCTCCCAAAAGTATAAATTTTCGTGCTCCATCCTTGCTGACAAGCAGACCTTTGTAGTAGGCAGTTTGGTAATTGAGAAAATTTATTCATATGTGGGGCCAAAACGATGTTTAAACCAGATATTGATGTTCCGAAAATGCATTATTTGGTTCCCACAAAAAATTCCATTATTTGGTACAGTTGTTGGCATTAATTATTTGTTTGATCATATTAATTAAGCAGAGGCATCTCATTTTTTCCATCAGTGTTTGCAGTTAGTTGAACTTCCAGATGCATAGGCATTGGAGTTGCTTATAAAAAAGACACACATGCACCAACAAAACTTAACTATTAGAGGGTAAATATTATGTTAAGTGGAATGATTGGACCAATCATTGATTGGATCAAATGAGGATAGAGTGGTTAAGAGTGAAGAACCAGCCATGATATTTGTTGTTTGAGGTGATAGAACCGAGCATGATCTTTATTGCTTGAGTAGATAGAATAGTAGCAAGGTTGTGAGAAGATGTGTATGCCTGAACAAGATGCAAGTTCTAATCAATAATAAATTATAATGAGTTGTTCTGTTAGTACATGGATCGCAAACCCTCTATGTTGATAGTGTGCTATATGGTTTGGTTCTACAACTCAATGCTTCTAAGACCTTCATTGGTTTGGTAGAAAGCAATACACCTACGTGTCTTTACATCTATCAATACTGGTGGGGCCAACATAGAAATACTGAACCCTGGAAAATCTGTATAATAAAATTAATTTTATTGGCATAAGCAACTGAGAAAAACACTACATGCAATTTGACTCGATCAGGCGATGATAGTAATTGGGGTGCTTTCCTCTCCGGGTTATATAATTTGTATTTAATCACTGATTCACTTTTTCATATGTTTAAAAGAAGCTTCATCTAACCATCTAGCATCGACTTGGACACCATATTTGAGGTTTAGTAGTGCTGTAGCAACCTATGTGTATGTGAGCTTTATTAGTGGAGCTTTATTTTCTATGTATATGTGAACTGGTTGCTATTGGTTCATAATTATAACAGTGCTTTCCATGTCTGCAAAGTCACTAGCAGTACATTTTCTTAAGAGTTTTGGGATGTTACTGAAAGTCTGCACACTACATTAGATACTATTTTTGCGTAGTTATGCTTCCATATCTTCATTGAAGCAGGGACGTTGGTGGATGCAAGTAGGAAAAAACTATTTATTTCACCCCAAAAAAATCTATTGTATTCGCCAAACTCAGTTTATAGCTAATATTGGCTTTTGCAGCAAGGACTCCAACTCCAAAGCTATAGTCTTTAGTGGATCGAACAAAGTAGTTGAACTTCTGTTTAGTTTCTACTATCCAGTTCTTATCTGATATGCATAACTGCAGACTAGAACTGGCAGTTTTATGCTTTATGATAATACACATGATTTTGAGATAAATTTGCAGTACAACAGGAGAGATGACAATTTCCATTTTGACCTTTTACACTTTTAGCGCATCTATTTATTTATAGGAACACTAAATGAGAGAAAGTACCTTTTTAATTAAAGTTTCTGATGTTCCATTTTCTAACAAGCTATTTTTGCGGATGATTATGCTGCTGAGTGTAGGAATAAACTAAGAGTAATGATTGTCTCTTGAGAAAGAGAATGCATCACAACTGACTTAGCTTATTATTGATTATGGTCTACTGCTATTGTATTTTGATAAACCGTAAACCAGCACACTTTAATTTCCCCATGTGCTCTGTTTTGTGCCCTGGTGGTAATAGATGATCCAAAAGTGCCTACAGTAGCTGTTGATATTGGCGCCATCTGAGATCAACTGAGAGGCTTTCGGTTCATTTCGATGTTGTGAGGATAATGATCAAATATGAAACACTTCACAAATAGCAACATTTTTAGATTATTCTGAAGATTAAAATATCTTTGCCAGTCTTCTCCTAATATGTGGTTAGCATGTTTATTTTACCACTTTATTGTTGACACAAAGTTTGATTTGAATATTATTAAGTGATACTGATGCAACGAAGTGTTATTGTCCGCCTGATGTGTTGTAAAAAATGAGTGTTCGATTCAATTAACTCTCTCCTATCTTCGGTTTGTAAAGTGAGATTAATATTTTAGGTACACGAAGGAGTTTCTATTCATTCCAAAATAAATATTTAGTAACCTAAGACTTATTGCAGTTAGGGAATATCTTTTTAGCAAAAAACTTGAAAAAAAACCCGTTGCAGTCTTCCTAAGCTTAAATTGGAGGTTGCGCATGTGCCTTTCTTGAAATGGGAATGGAAAGACACCACATCCATCATAAGTCTGCCACTGTTGTTTGAGCATACCAATTTTTATGGCTAAATGATGATCTTTTATATTGCACAGTCATATTAAAAAGGTAATCTTAATTAGTAAGATTATTATTGTTAAAATTATGTATGTGTTCTATAGGAACTACTAGGTCATAAATAATTGATGAAATATCGTACCATTTTATTCCACATCTATACATAACATAATTGTCCTCACTCTTATATAAAGACGCTAGCCCGTGCAGCGCACGGGTTGTCGACTAGTGTGACTAATGAGTTAGTTATGGGATGATGCATTACAGAACGAGTAAAGAGACTTTCCGGTAACGAGATTGAACTAGGTATCATGATACCGACGATCGAATCTCGGGCAAGTAACATACCGATGACAAAAGGAACAATGTATGTTGTTATGCGGTTTGACCAATAAAGATCTACGTAGAATATGTAGGAGCCAATATGAGCATCTAGGTTCCGCTATTGGTTATTGACCGGAGATGTATCTCGGTCATGTCTACATAGTTCTCGAACCCGTAGGGTCCGCACGCTTAACGTTCGATGATGATTTGTATTATGAGTTATGTGATTTGATGACCGAAGTTTTTTTGGAGACCCGGATGAGATCACGGACATGACGAGGAGTCTTGAAATGGTCGAGAGGTAAAGATTGGTATATTTTAAGGTTATATTCGGACACCGGAATGGTTCCGAAGTGTTTCGGGTATTTTCCAGAGTACCAGGAGGTTACCGGACCCCCCCCCCCCGGAAGTAATGGGCCTTAATGGGCTTTAGTGGAAAGGAGAGAAGGGCCTCAAGGGTGGCCGCGCGCCACCCAAGGGCTGGTTCGAATTGGACTAGGAGGGGGCGGCGCCCCCCTCTCTTTCCTACTCCCCTCTTCCTTCTTCTCCTAGTTGGAATAGGAAAGGGGGCGAATCCTACTTGGACCGGGAGTGCAAGTAGGACTCGCCCCCTTGGCGCGCCCCCTCTAGGGCCGGCCTCCTCTTCCCACCTCCTTTATATACGTGGGAGGGGGATCCCCAAAGGCACACCAAGTCTTCTATTAGCCATGTGTGGTGCCCCCTCCATAGTTACACACCTCGGTCATATCGTTGTAGTGCTTAGGCAAAGCCCTGCGCTGGTAACTTCATCATCACCGCCAACACGTCATCATGCTGACGAAACTCTCCCTCGTCCTCAACTGGATCAAGACCTCGAGGGACGTCATCGAGCTGAACATGTGCTGAACACGGAGGTGTCGTACGGTCGGTGCTAGGATCGGTTGAATCACGAAGACGTTCGACTACATCAACCGCGTTACTAAACGCTTCCGCTTTCGGTCTACAAGGATATGTGGACACACTCTCACCGCTCGTTGCTATGCATCTCCTAAATAGATCTTGCGTGATCGTAGGTAAAATTTTTGAAATACTGTGTTCCCCAACACTCCCTCCCTCCTTTATATATGTGGGAGGGGGCACCCCAAACTGACACCAAGTCTTCTCTTAGCCGTGTGCGGTGCCTGATGGAGTCCTGGACTAGGGGGTCCCCAGACGTCCGGGCTATGTGACGTGGGCCGGACTGGTTGGCCGTGAAGATACAAGATAGAAGGCTTCCCCCGTGTCCGGATGGGACTCTCCTTGGCGTGGAAGGAAAGCTTGGCGTTCGGATATGAAGATTCCTTTCTCTATAAACCGACTATGTACAAACCCTAGCCCCCTCTGGTGTCTATATAAACTAGAGGGTTTAGTCCGTAGAGGCAGTCATAATCATACATGCTAGACATCTAGGGTTTAGCCGTTATGATCTCGTGGTAGATCAACTCTTGTAACCCCTATACTCATCAAAGTCAATCAAGCAGGACGTAGGGTTTTACCTCCATCAAGAGGGCCCGAACCTGGGAAAATATCGTGTCCCCTGCCTCCTATTACCTTTGATCCTTAGACACACAGTTTGAGACCCCCTACCCGAGATCTGATGGTTTTGAGACCGACATTGGTGCTTTCATTGAGAGTTACTCTATGCTGTCGACAAAGGATTCGATGGCTCGCTCGATTATCCACAATGATGCTGTTTCGGGGGAGATTTCCCCCCGGCCCAAATTTTCGTATTCGGTGGCTTCGCGTTGCATGCTAACTCGATTGGCCACCTCGAGTAAATCGACAACTACGCCCCGGGCCATCAGATCAGTTTCAGGAACCTAAACTACGTCGCCAGTATCCGAGGAGATTTGATCTTCGAAGGGTTCGCAGCCCCGATCATCGCTCTGGCCTTAGATCCGGAGCAGACTGTCAGGTCTGAAGGC
Source organism: Triticum urartu (assembly GCF_003073215.2). NCBI lineage: Eukaryota > Viridiplantae > Streptophyta > Magnoliopsida > Poales > Poaceae > Triticum > Triticum urartu. Next base: position 63,651,146 of record NC_053022.1, on the reverse strand, counting down.
GGGAGTTTTGTAATGCCCACGATGCGGCTATAGCTCCCACGTGTCGAGGCACGACTTAGAGGCATAACAGCATAGTCATTTTGTCGCAAGAAGGGTCATCTTCACAACATCCCATGTAATGAACAAGAAAGCGATAAATAGAGTTGGCTTACACTTGCCACGTCACACAATACATAAATAATTCATACATCACCCAATATAGACTCATAATCCGATGTCACATCCCTATTTCTGGTATGACCTAGGCTAGCCCTTCATGTTTGCATCATGTTTAAATTTCATTTAAATTTTGAAATGGGGATTTGTGAAACCCTCAGAATAATTTCTGAAAATGACCCAAGTAAAAATTGCTCCAAAATGGTCCAAGAAAAAGCTCATGTTGCTCTCTGAAAATATTGGACAGAAATAAAAATCAAACCAATATTTTAAAGAGGTCATAAGTATTTATTTTAGGCATTTGGAATTAATCCAGTAATTATTTCCATTGGATAAATATTTATATATATATAATATTTTCCAAAAATTATGCCAGTTGTTGAGGAGCTCTGAAATAATACCATTAGCCCCTGCAAAAATTGGCATAAGAAAATAAAATGGTTTAGTATTTTATTTAAACCAAACAAATGTCAGAAAATTAGAAAAGAAAACAAAAAGGGAAAGCCTACCTGTGCTTACCTGCCGCCTGGCACTGTGCAGCCGGCCTGGCCCAGCGGCCCAGCAGGCCGGCCCAGCCGACTGGCACTGCCAGTCGTCCCCTTCCTCGCGCCAGGAGGACAGGGGCACGCGCTCGCCGCGCGCGAGCACGCGCCGGCCACCTCCTGCTTCCCCGCTCGCTGCTGGAGGCCCCCGACGAAGCCACACACTCCCCTCGGCCCTCTCTCACTCTCTCTCGCTCTCCCTCCTCCCCTGGACCTCTCTCTCTCACCCCCCGAACGGCTCCGTCGCCACGGCTCGCCGTTGCCGCGCCCACCGTCACGGCCTCGCCCTCGTTTCGTGCCCAGACGCTCCGCGCCGTCCTCCTCGACCTCTCCGACGACTCACGCAAGCCGGGACGCCCTGCAGAGCTGCCCTCGACGTCGTCTTCCTCCTCGGGCTCCGCCGTCCGCCGCCGTCGATCCGCCGTCACCAGGTCTTCCCCGAGCCCGCTGTGCTGCTCCGCGTGATCGCCGTGAGCATCTCCCTGTTTCCCCTCTCTTCTCCCCCTCGTTCCCGCGTCGTAGCTTCGTTCCCCACCACGGTCGAAGCGCCCTGCCGCCGTCCATGTCGCCGCCGTCGGCCTAGGCACCGCAGCCCGCAGCCGAGCGCGTCACCCTGCTCCCGGTGACGCCAGGAGGCCGTTGAGCCTCTCCGCTCGCTTCCCCATGCACCGCAGCCCTCGCCCGCACTTGGCCGTGCTCCGGCCGCCACCCCGAGCTTCGCTCCGGCAAGCTCCGGCCGCCCCCGCCTCTCCCACTTGCTCCATTCGGTGCGGACGAGCGCGGGCTACGCCCCGGTGCTCTCCGCCGTCCTTTTGGTGGCCGGAACGGTGATCCCGAGCCCCTCCACCGCGTTTGGCCTCGCCGGCGGCTAAATGCCGGTGGGGTTGACCGGGTCTAACCCCCCCCCCCCAGTTGACCTGGGGTTTGACTACCCAGGGTCAATGACAGGTGGGGCCCGGCCCTGCTAATGTTTCTATTAGGATTAGTTTAATATCTAATTAACACTGTTAACTAACTATGACACTGACATGTGGACCCCACACGTCAGGTCTGACCAGTCAGTGCTGTTGACTTGCTGACGCAAGCATGATGCAGTGCTGACGCATTAAGCTATTTTCTGGATTTAAAACAATACAGGAAATTCCAGAAAACAGTTTAAACTTCAAAATTTCATAGAAATTCAACCGTAGCTCAGATTGAAATAATTTATATATGAAAAATTATCAGAAAAATGCAATCTATCCATCTGTACCATTTTCATGCATGACAAACCAACCTATACATGCTGTATACATGAAAACACACTTATGGCATATTTAAGAGCTTAATTTGGAGTTGTATTTGAACCCTTGGTTCAAATGGACTTCAACCAAATAAATGCTAGGTGCTTTAATTCAAACAACATCACATATTCATGCCATAATCATGCATCATATTGTTGCATATACTTGTGTTTGATTTTCGACACCGTTCCTTCTCAATAGGTCCTGCTCCGGAAAGTGTTCGGGAGTACCTATCAGTGGAGCAGTGCCCCCTGTTGATCTACCAGGCAAGCAACCCCCCTTGTTCATTCCGATACAATCCCACTTTCTCGCTCCTGCTCTCTTTTATTGCATTAGGACAACAACGATTCAACTGCTACTTTATGCTGCGGTAGTTGAACCCATTCCTCTGCGTAACCAGTCATTGCCACAGTAAATAGTTGAAACCCACTAGCATGTGTAGGAGTTGATTGAGCCATGTGGTGTTCCTACCATGTCATGCCTACTATTGCTTAGGGTTGTGTCAGGTCTGATTCATTGGGAATGAATTGGAGTGGTACGATATGTTCTGGTGCTGAGAGTAAAGCGTGTGAACACGATTTGGTAAAGGTAGCGGCGAGAGGCCATGTAGGAGTACATGGTGGGTTGTCTTACTGGAACCGTCCTTAAGAACTGAGTTCGGTGTAAGTTGTCCAATGACTAGTTACTACCACACATTGGGCTCCGGGTGCTCCAAGCTCTCTCGACTTATTAGCCAACTTGATCTCAGTCCAGGAGTTGCAATTAGTTTCTGGTGTTTGTAGGTAGTGTTAGTAGTCTACCAACTGGCACCCGGCCAGGTGGGATTGTGACAGACTAGGCACAGTGGCACGGTGTACCAAGTGGCACTCGGATGGTGGGCTTGGGAACCCTGCTCACATCGTTTGGGGCCGTGAGCGACACCCCGGCCGGATCTCCTTGCGGATGGAACCCGAATAGGCGATAAACCTGGACTAGAGTCTTGCGTGGTTAGTCAGGTCATGGCCGACACCCGTGCCAGGCTTCCGCTTGAAGGTTGCCGAGGTACGTGACGTGTACATGGTGATAAGTGGTGAGAGCGTGTGTGAAGAAGTACACCCCTGCAGGGTTATCATGATCTATTCGAATAGCTGTGTCCTCGGTTATGGACTTCTTGGATGCTTACGTGGAACATAGACAACTTAAAGTGGATACTCTAAAATGCTCAAGACAAGTGTGAGTGCTATGGATGGCCTTCTCGTAAGAAGAGGAGGATGAATCCATAGTAGTGTATTGATGTGGTGATTAGTGGACTCGTGTGCACTGCCTCACCTCAAAGAAGTTTCTCGTTGTCGTAGAACAGGATAGCCACTGAGTCAAAGCTGGCTTGCTGCAACTAAACCCCACATTACCTTCTTGATACAAATGCATGTATGATAGGATCTGATGTAAGTCTTGCTGAGTACCTTTGTACTCACGTTTGCTTTATTTATGTTTTGCAGGTGAGACATCTGTCTCACTAGTAGTACCGCTTGGACTTCGACGAGTAGCTTGTTACCTCAGCTACGATCTTGTACCCTTGGGAGGGACTTGTAGATAGTCAGGCTTCTTAGCCTTTTTCTTTTGTAGTTGTCTGTACTCAGACATGTAATGCTTCCATTACTTGTATGCTCTGAATGATGGGTCATGTGACCCCTGTTTGTATTTAATGCTATGTGGCTCTTCTGGGCCTTTATCTATATGAGTTGTGTTATGTTGTGATGCCATGTTGTACATCACATACTTGCATGTTATGCGTACGTGTGATGTGTATTGCTATGTGTGGGATCCGACAATCTAGTTGTTTATACTTGGCAGCCTCTCTTATGGGGAAATGTAGTCTAGTGCTTCCTTGAGCCATAGTAGTCCGCTACAGCCCGGTTCACCAGAGTCCTGCTAGCCCAGCACTACTACTCAGGACACTTGACTGGCCGGCATGTGTTTCACTTCGTTCCTGTGTCTATCCCTTCAGGGAAATGTCACGCGGTGACATCCGGAGCCCTGTTAGCCCAGTGCTACAGCCCGGATTCATACGCTGCTGACCGACATGCTCGATGTGAATCATGTATGCCTGTCCCCATAGGTTAGTGCCGCTTTGGGTTCACGACTAGCCATGTCGGCCCGGGTTCTCTGTCATATGGATACTAGCAATACAATCATATACGTGAGCCAAAAGGCGCAAACGGTCCCGGGCCAGGGTAAGGCGACACCCGTGGGAACACCGTGCGTGAGGCCGCAAAGTGATATGAGGTGTTACCGGCTAGATTGATGTGACTTGGAATCGGGGTCCCGACAGCTTTGGTATCAGAGCCTGACTGCCTGTAGGATTTCCAAGCCAACCTGGTCGAAGTTGAGTCTAGAAATTCTTTAGTTATGTAAGGGAATTGATTGTGGAAGGGAACGTAAGGCTCTTTTTACTCCTTATACCTCATGCCTTCTGATCTGAGTCATCCTATCTTTCCTACGGGGTTAAGGAACTAGGCTTCCTCTTCTGTCTATCAGGATCACGTGTTACTACTCCGTAGTCTCTTAGGATTGGTTGATCTGAGTCATATCCCAGTTCGAGTATCTCCGGTGTAGCCTGTTTAGTAATATTTTTGAACCTTGAGTGATGATGTTGAGTTTGGTGCTACCCGTCTTTGTAGAATGTTTCATTTTGAGCATTCTACTGCCGTTATGCTGCCGGAATTGTCCTAGGAGTTTGAGAGATACTAAATTCTTGTGCTACCTTCTGCATCCTATAGTTGATGCTCAATCCATCCTTGTTTTCCTTGGTTTCGTTCTTCAGGATGTTGCCGGTTAACCGAAGTTCTATTGCTCGTAGCCGGAACCACAGAGATGGTAGGGATGAGGATCCTCCCGATCAGTCTTCGTTGGCAGAGTTCATGTTAGAGATGGAGAGGAACAAGCGTGAGTCTAACCGCTTGCTAGCACGTATTGAGGAGAACACCTCCCAGCAGCACAAAGAGTTTGTGTCCATTCATGACTTCATTGGCCTGAAACCACCTACCTTCCATCATTCCATTGAACCACTTGATGCAGATGACTGGCTCCGTAGTATCACACACAAGCTCCGTTCTGCGAACGTAGCTGAAGGTGACAAGGTCACCTATGCTGCTTATCACTTTGAAGGTCCTGCTAGTATTTGGTGGCAGAACTATGAGGCTATGCTTCCAGCTGGCCAGATACCCACCTGGAGAGATTTCATTGAGGCTTTTCGTGAGCATCACATCCCTCAGGCTCTCATTGACCGCAAGAGAGAAGAGTTCTGTAGTTTCACTCAGAGTAAGATAGTTGTTGATGCTTACAATAGAGATTTTGAGAACCTTGCCCGCTATGCTACAGAAGAGGTGTCCACAGACGCCAAGAAGTAGGCTAGGTTCCGGAAGGGTCTCAACCCCAAGTTGCGTCGTGATCTCCACTTGCATCATTGCAATACATTCCAGGCTCTTGTGAACAAGGCCATTAATGCAGAAACAGCTCAACTTACTTACGAGGAGTCTCGTAAGCACACCCGTGATTTGGGTTCTTCTTCCGGTTCTACTTCGCAGAAGCGCCAGATTTGGGTTCCGAATTCCGCTCTTCCACCCGGTTATTCACCGAGGCCATCTTATGTGGCGCCTCACCCAGTTCAGCAGTATGTTCCACCCAGACCTTTTGGTAGACCCCTTGTCGATGCGGGTCCACGTCCTACCTCAGGGACTTGCTTCACATGCGGAGAGCCAGGACACTATGCACGTGACTACTCTCAAACCAATTATGCTCCACCCCAGCCTGAGAAGTCTGTTGGCCGTGGTAAGCCATCACGCAAGATGATCAGTGTTAAGTCAGCTTCCACTGAACATGGACATGTGCATCACGTCTCAGCTACAGACGCTCATGATGATCCAGATGTCATTCTTGGTACACTCCTTGTCAATTGCCATCCAGCATCGGTTTTATTTGATACCGGAGCATCTCACTCCTTCATTTCCGAAAGCTATGCTAACTTGCACAACATCTCATTTTGTGATATGCCCTCTCCACTAGTCATTCAAACTCCTGGATCCAAATGCCAAACTTCTAGTGTAAGCCATGGTAATGAAATCCTTATTGACAGACTTGTATTCCTTGCATCACTTATAGCCCTCAAGACTACAGATATTAACATCATCTTGGGTATGGACTGGATGAAAGCTCATTATGCCAAGATTAATTGTTACACAAGGTCTGTTCAGCTTACACATCCATCTGGCAAGATAGTCACTGTATCCACTAGAGTTACAAAGTGCCAACTCTATTCTCTTAATGCCAACCCTCTTCCTGACCTTGAAGATATCCTGGTAGTCCGTGACTTCCCGGATGTCTTTCCTGAGGAACTACCAGGTATCCCACCTGACAGAGATGTAGAGTTTGTCATAGATCTTATCCCAGGAACCGCCACAATTTCTAGGAGACCCTACAAGATGGCACCCTTAGAGCTAGCTGAGCTTAAGAAACAACTCGATGAATCCTTGCAAAAGGGTTTCATCCGTCCTAGTTCTTCTCCCTGGGCTTGCCCCGTCCTCTTCGTCAAGAAGAAGGATGGTACGAACCGAATGGTTGTAGATTATCGTCCCGTTAATTTGGTCACGATAAAGAACAAGTATCCGCTCCCCAGGATCAACGATCTGTATGATCAGCTCGCTGGATCCTCAGTCTTTTCCAAGATGGATTTGAGGTTAGGCTATCACCAAATCAAGATCAGAAATGGGGACATTCCTAAGACGGCTTTTGTCACTCGTTATGGTCAGTACGAGTAAACCGTCATGTCCTTTGGTCTAACCAATGCTCCAGCTACATTCTCCCGCTTGATGAACTCGATCTTCATGGAGTACTTAGATAAGTTCGTCGTGGTTTACCTCGATGATATTCTTATTTACTCGAAGAACGAGGAAGAGCACGCCGAACATCTTAGACTTGTGTTAGAGAAACTCAGAGAGCATCGTCTTTATGCCAAGTTCTCCAAGTGCGAATTTTGGTTACCAGAAGTGACCTATCTCGGCCACGTAATCTCTGGTAAGGGCATTGCTGTCAATCCCGAGAGAGTTCAGGTCGTTCTTGATTGGACTCTGCCTGAAATAGTTAAGCAAGTTAGGAGTTTCCTTGGTCTAGCCAGTTATTGTCGCCGCTTCGTTGAGAACTTCTCCAAAGTGGCCAAACCTCTCACAGAACTTCTCAAGAAAGATAAAAAGTTTGAGTGGTCCCAACAGTGTGAGCACAGTTTTCAGGAACTGAAAAGACGTCTGACTTCTGCTCCCATACTTGTGCCACCGGATTTCACTAAGGACTTTGTTATCTACTGTGATGCCTCACGACAGGGACTAGGTTGCATTCTTATGCAAGATTGCCATGTGATTGCCTATGCATCTCGACAGTTGCATCCACATGAGTAGATTTATCCTACACATGACCTAGAGCTTGCAGCCGTAGTCTATGCACTTAAGACCTGGCGACATTACCTTCTCGGTAAACGTTGCAAGATTTACACCGATCACCAGAGTCTCAAGTATATCTTCACCCAACCTGATTTGAACCTTAGGCAAAGACGTTGGCTGGAGTTGATCTCAGATTACGACTTAGGGATTACCTACACCCCAGGCAAGGGCAATGTCATGGCTGATGCGCTAAGTCGTAAGTCCTATTGCAACAATCTCATGTTGCAACAGGGCCAACCATTTCTCCATGAGGAATTATGTAAGCTTAACCTCCACCTTGCTCCTCACGGATTCCTTTCTACCTTGGTGGCGAAACCTACTCTTGTGGATCAAATCATCTCTGCTCAGAAGCAGGATACGGGAATTTCCCGGATCAAGAGAAACATTAACAAGGGAGTTGGTGGTAGTTTCTCTATAGATGATCGTGGTGTTGTTTTCTTTGAGAGCCGCTTGGTGGTTCCCAAGAATCAACATCTTCGACAATTAATCCTTAAGGAGGCGCATGAATCTCCTCTCACAATTCATCCCGATAGTACTAAGATGTATCAGGACCTACGCCAGAGGTTCTGGTGGACTAGGATGAAGAGAGAAATTGCTCAGTTTATTGCTAACTGCGACATTTTTCGTCGCGTTAAGGCAGAACATCAAAGACCTGCTGGCACCCTTCAACCTTTAGCTATTCCTGAGTGGAAATGGGATAAAGTTGGTATGGACTTCATCACCGGCTTTCCCAGGACCAAGAAAGGGAATAATGCTATCTTCGTAGGCATTGGTCATCTTTCCAAAGTGGCTCACTTCCTACCCGTTCGAGAGAGTATCACTGCTAGTCAGCTCACTGACTTATATATTTCTCGAATAGTGTCACTTCATGGTGTTCCACTAGAGATCAATTCAGACCGTGGTAGTCTTTTCACTTCTCATTTCTGGGAGAGTTTCCAAACTGCCATGGGCACCCATCTTTCCTTCAGTACCGCTTTCCACCCTCAATCAAGTGGTCAGGTGGAAAGGGTCAACCAAATTCTCGAAGACATGCTTAGAGCTTGTGTTATCTCCTTCAGTATGGATTGGGAGAAGTGTCTTCCCTTCCCCGAGTTTGCTTATAACAATAGCTACCAATCCAGCCTCAAGAAAGCTCCTTTTGAGGTTCTGTATGGACGAAGATGTCGAACACCTCTGAACTGGTCAGAAACCGGTGAAAGACATTTCTTTGGACCGGACATGATTCAGGAGGCAGAAGAGCAAGTTCGCATCATTCGTGAGAATTTGAAAACAGCCCAATCTTGTCAAAAGATCCAGTATGACCGTCATCATAAGGAAGTGGCTTATGAAGTTGGCGACAAGGCTTACCTTCGGGTTACTCCTTTGAAGGGTACCCATCGTTTCGGTATCAAGGGCAAGTTGGCTCCTCGTTACATTGGTCCCTTTCACATTTTCGCTAAACGAGGAGAGGTTGCCTACCAGTTGGAACTACCCCCACATCTTTCTCGAGTACATGATGTTTTCCACGTCTCTCAACTTAGGCATTGCTTCTCGGATCCCATCCGCGGAGTGGACCACGAAACGCTTGATCTCCAAGATAACCTCACTTATCGAGAGTACCCTGTTCGCATTCTTGATCAAGCAGAGCGTGTCACTCGATGTCATAACATCAAGTTTCTCAAGGTTCAGTGGTCTCATCATTCCGAGAGAGAAGCTACCTGGGAGCGTGAAGATCGTCTTCGACTGGAGTAACCCACTTTCTTTCCGCCGACTCCTGAATCTCGAGACGAGATTCTTCCCAGTGGGGGCGAGTTGTCACATCCCTAGTTCTGGTATGACCTAGGCTAGCCCTTCATGTTTGCATCATGTTTAAATTCCATTTAAATTTTGAAATGGGGATTTGTGAAACCCTCAGAATCATTTCTGAAAATGACCCAAGTAAAAATTGCTCCAAAATGGTCCAAGAAAATGATCATGTTGCTCTGTGAAAATATTGGACAGAAATAAAAATCAAACCAATATTTTAAAGAGCTCATAAGTATTTATTTTGGGCATTTGGAATTAATCCAGTAATTATTTTCATTGGATAAATATTTATATATATATATAGTACTGTCCAAAAATTATGCCAGTTATTGAGGAGCTCTGAAATAATACCATTAGCCCCTGCAAAAATTGGCATAAGAAAATAAAATGGTTTAGTATTTTATTTAAACCAAACAAATTTTAGAAAATTAGAAAAGAAAACAAAAAGGGAAAGCCTACATGTGCTTACCTGCGGCCTCGCACTGTGCAGCCGGCCTGGCCCAGTGGCCCAGCAGGCCGGCACAGCCGACTGGCACTGCCAGTCGTCCCCTTCCTCGCACCAGGAGGACAGGGGCACGCGCTCGCCGCGCGCGAGCACGCGCCGGCCACCTCCTGCTTCCCCGCTCGCTGCTGGAGGCCCCCGACGACGCCACGCACTCCCGTCGGCCCTCTCGCACTCTCTCTCGCTCTCCCTCCTCCCCTGGACCTCTCTCTCTCACCCCCCGAAAGGCTCCGTCGCCACGGCTCGCCGTTGCCGCGCCCACCGTGACGGCCTCGCCCTTGTTCCGTGCCCAGACGCTCCGCGCCGTCCTCCTCGACCTCTCCGATGACTCACGCAAGCCGGGACGCCCTGCAGAGCTGCCCTCGACGTCATCTTCCTCCTTGGGCTCCGCCGTCCGCCGCCATCGATCCGCCGTCACTAGGTGTTCCCTGAGCCCGTTGTGCTGCTCCGCGTGATCGCCGTGAGCATCTCCCCGTTCCCCCTATCTTCTCCCCCTTGTTCCCGCGTCGTAGCTTCGTTCCCCACCACGGTCGAAGCGCCCCGCCGCCGTCCATGTCGCCGCCGTCACCCTGGGCACCGCAGCCCGCAGCCGAGCGCGTCACCCTGCTCCCGGTGACGCCAGGAGGCCGTAGAGCCTCTCCGCTCGCTTCCCCATGCACCGCAGCCCTCGCCCGCACTTGGCCATGCTCCGGCCGCCGCCCCGAGCTTCGCTCCGGCGAGCTCCGGCCGCCCCCGCCTCTCCCACTTGCTCCATTCGGTGCGGACGAGCGCGGGCTATGCCCCGATGCTCTCCGCCGTCCTTTTGGTCGCCGGAACGGTGATCCCGAGCCCCTCCACCGCGTTCGGCCTCGCCGGCGGCTAAACGCCGGTGGGGTTGACCGGTCTAACCCCCCAGTTGACCTGGGGTTTGACTACCCAGGGTCAACGACAGGTGGGGCCCGGTCCTGCTAATGTTTCTGTTAGGATTAGTTTAATATCTAATTAACACTGTTAACTAACTATCACACTGACGTGTGGACCCCACACGTCAGGTTTGACCAGTCAGCGTTGTTGACTTGCTGACGCAAGCATGATGCAGTGCTGACGCATTAAGCTATTTTTTGGATCTAAAACTATATAGGAAATTCCAGAAAATAGTTTAAACTTCAAAAATTCATAGAAATTCAACCGTAGCTCAGATTGAAATAATTTATATATGAAAAATTATCAGAAAAATGCAATCTATCCATCTGTACCATTTTCATGCATGACAAACCAACCTATACATGCTGTATACATGAAAACACACTTATGGCATATTTAAGAGCTTAATTTGGAGTTGTATTTGAATCCTTGGTTCAAATGGACTTCAACCAAATAAATGCTAGGTGGTTTAACTCAAACAACATCACATATTCATGCCATGATCATGCATCATATTGTTGCATATACTTGTGTTTGATTTTCGACACCGTTCCTTCTCGATAGGTCCTGCACCGGAAAGTGTTCGGGAGTACTTATCAGTGGAGCAGTGCCCCCCTGTTGATCTACCAGGCAAGCAACCCCCCTTGTTCATTCCGATACAATCCCACTTTCTCGCTCCTGCTCTCTTTTATTGCATTAGGACAACAACGATTCAACTGCTACTTTATGTTGCGGTAGTTGAACCCATTCCTCTGGATGACCTGTCATTGCCACAGTAAATAGTTGAAACCCACTAGCATGTGTAGGAGTTTATTGAGCCATGTGGTGTTCCTACCATGCCATGCCTGCTATTGCTTAGAGTTGTGTCGGGTCTGATTCATCGGGAATGAATTAGAGTGGTACGATATGTTCTGGTGCTGAGAGTTAAGCGTGTGAACACGATTTGGTAAAGGTAGCGGTGAGAGGCCATGTAGCAGTACATGGTGGGTTGTCTTACTGGAACCGTCCTAAAGAACTGAGTTCGGTGTAAGCTGTCCAATGACTAGTTAATACCACACATTGGGCTCCGGGCGCTCCAAGCTCTCTCGACTTATTAGCCAACTTGATCTCAGTCCAGGAGTTGCAATTAGTTTCTGGTGTTTGTAGGTAGTGTTATTAGTCTACCAAGTGGCACCCGGCCAGGTGGGTTTGGGACGGACTAGGCATAGTGGCACGGTGTACCATGTGGCACCCGGATGGTGGGCTTGGGAACCCTGCTCACATCATTTGGGGTCGTGAGCGACACCCCGGCCAGATCTCCTTGCGGATGGAACCCAAATAGGCGATAAACCTAGACTAGAGTCTTGCGTGGTTAGTCAGGTCATGGCCGACACCCTCGCCAGGCTTCCGCTTGAAGGTTGCCGAGGTACATGACGTGTACATGGTGATAAGTGGTGAGAGCGTGTGTGAAGAAGTACACCCCTGCAGGGTTATCACGATCTATTCGAATAGTCGTGTCCTCGGTTATGGACTTCTTGGATGCTTACGTGGAACATAGACAACTTAAAGTGGATACTCTAAAATGCTCAAGACAAGTGTGAGTGCTATGGATGGCCTTCTCGTAAGAAGACGAGGATGAATCCATAGTAGTGTATTGATGTGGTGATTAGTGGACTCGTGTGCGCTGCCTCACCTCAAAGAAGTTTCTCGTTGTCGTAGAACAGGATAGCCACTGAGTCAAAGCTGGCTTGCTGCAACTAAACCCCACATTACCTTCTTGATACAAATGCATGTATGATAGGATCTGATGTAAGTCTTGCTGAGTACCTTTGTACTCACGTTTGCTTTATTTATGTTTTGCAGGTGAGACATCTGTCTCACTAGTAGTACCGCTTGGAATTCGACGAATAGCTTGTTACTTCAGCTATGATCTTGTACCCTTGGGAGGGACTTGTAGATAGTCAGGCTTCTTAGCCTTTTTCTTTTGTGGTTGTCTGTACTCAGACATGTAATGCTTCAGTTGGTTGTATGCTCTGAATGATGGGTCATGTGACCCCTGTTTGTATTTAATGCTATGTGGCTCTTCTGGGCCTTTATCTATATGAGTTGTGTTATGTTGTGATGCCATGTTGTACAGCACATACTTGCATGTTATGCGTACGTGTGATGTGTATTGCTATGTGTGGGATCCGACAATCTAGTTGTTTATACTTGGCAGCCTCTCTTATGGGGAAATGTAGTCTAGTGCTTCCTTGAGCCATAGTAGTCTGCTACAGCCCGGTTCACCGGAGTCCTGCTAGCCCAGCACTACTACTCAGGACACTTGACTGGCCGGCATGTGTTTCACTTTGTTCCTGTGTCTGTCCCTTCAGGGAAATGTCATGCGGTGACATCCGGAGTCCTGTTAGCCCAGTGCTACAGCCCGGATTCACACGCTGCTGACCGACATGCTCGACGTGAATCATGTATGCCTGTCCCCATAGGTTAGTGCCACTTTGGGTTCAGGACTAGCCATGTCGGCCCGGGTTCTCTGTCATATGGATACTAGCGACACAATCATATACGTGAGCCAAAAGGCGCAAACGGTCCCGGGCCAGGGTAAGGCGACACCCGTGGGAATACCGTGCGTGAGGCCGAAAATTGATATGAGGTGCTACCGGCTAGATCGATGTGACTTGGAATCGGGGTCCCGACATCCGACTACGGACAACCAAATGAAAAAGAAGATAACCCAACTGCTAGATCCCCGATCGTCCCAACTAGGCACCACTACTAGTCACCAGGAAACGAAACATAGTAACGACCAAGGTCCATGTCGAACTCCCACTTGAGTTTGGTAGCATCACCTGCACTGGTATCATCGGCACCTACAACTGCTTGGAAATATATGTGAGTCACGATGAATCAGCAATCTCACACCCGCGAGATCAAGACTATTTAAGCTTATGGATAGGATATGCTGATGAGGTGGAGCTGCAGCAAGCGCTAAGCAAATATGGTGGCTAACATACGCAAATAAGAGTAAGATGAGAAGCTACGCAACGGTCGTGAAGCTACAAGTGATAAAGAAGTGATCCTAAAACTACTTACATTCAAACATAACCCAAACCATGTTCACTTCCCGGACTCCGCCGAAAAGAGACCATCACGGCTACACACGGAGTTCATTCATTTTAATTAAGTCAAGTGTCAAGTTCTCTACAACCGGATATTAAAAAATTCCCATCTGCCACATAACCGCGGGCACGACTCTCAAAAGTTTATACCCTGCAGGGGTGTCCCAACTTAGCCCATTACTAGCTCTCACTATCAACGAAGGATATTCCTTCTCCCTGAAAGACCCGATCAGTCTCGGAATCCCGGTTACAAGACATTTCGATAATGGTAAAACAAGACCAACAAGGTTGTACGATGTGCCGACAATCCTGATAGGAGTCACATGTATCTCGTTCTCAGGGCACACCGGATGGGCCAGACGTCAGGCTGGCATAGACCCTGGTTACCCAGGGGGCGTCGGACATCACCCGGGTTGGACCAACACTCAGAGGAACACTAGCCCATGGGGGTAAAATAAAGATGACCCTCGGGTCTGCAGAACCCAAGGGAAAAAGGTTTAGGTTGTAGGCAAATGCAAAACCATGGTTAGGCCTTGCTGGAGGAGTTTTATTCAAGGCGAACTATCAGGGGGGTCCCGTAACCCCAACCGCGTAAGGAACGCAAAATCAAGGAACATAACACTGGTATGACGGAAACTAAGGCGGCAAGAGTGGAACAAAACACCAGGGATAAGGCCGAGCCTTCCACCCTTTACCAAGTATATAGATGCATTAATTAAAATAAGAGATAATGTGATATCCCAACATATCCATGTTCCAACATGGAACAATCTTCAACTTCGCCTCCAACTAACAACGCTATAAGAGGGGCTGAGCAAAAGCGGTAACATAGCCAAACAATGGTTTGCTAGGAAGGTGGGTTAGAGGCTGGACATAGCAATATGGGAGGCATGATATACCAAGTGGAAGGTAGCACGAATAGCGATAGAATGAACAACTAGCAAGCAAAGATAGAAGTGATATCGAGGGTAGTGGTGATCTTGCCTGCAAAGTTCTCTGAGTTGTTGAAAGCTTGCTCCTCGTTAGCGTACTCAACAGGTTCCTCATTCACGTACTCATCTCCCGGCTCTACCCAAAGCACGAACATAAACAATGGAACAACAACCAATCACTGTGCAATGCACAAGCAACATGATGCAATACATGGCATGGGATGCAAGGTATTATGTGCAATGCATATGGGTACTCCAGAAGGAAAAGGATGAACAAAGCATCAACTTAGCAAACCAAGTATGCCGCTGGAAAGATGAGGTGATTTCGGCCGAAATCGATATAAGGATCACCAGAAACGGATGCACGGTTTGCAAATGACAAGCAAAACAAGAATGACGCAAATCTGCGATTAACAACATCATAGCACTTAGAATGCAACAAGAAACTATGCTACAGCACTCCAACATAGCAACAAAGCATATGACCATAATTTATAGGTGAAGCTCTACAAATCGCGAACACTAAGCTCCTGCTAGTTCTCTCGAGAACAAGCTCAAAATAGCATGGCAAAAATACAAATGATATCAGCTTCACAGACTTGGAGAAAATACTAAGCATAGCAACACAGCATCAGGAAGCAGTGTTTAGAGCAAGAAAACAACATGCTACAGGAAAATATCATGGCAACCAAAGGCATGGAATTATATTACTAAACACATAGTACAAAACTCTCTTACTGAACTTTAACTAAAGATGCATGGAAAATGATGTGGCACCCATGCAAACGTGGCGAGTTATATGAACAGTTTCAGACTTAGAAGAAAAACAGAGCATGGCAGGAACGGATTCATGATAGCAACTTTAAAAGCTCATGCCACTCACTATAGAGAATTTCATGGCATCACAAGGTAACCAAAATGAAGTAGACATATTCAAGAAGCTAAGCATGGCAAGATAAAGTTCATAGGGTGAATGGACCACTAGCAACACACATGGCAAAACTGAATAGCATGTTAAGAATCTGCCAGGAATAATATTTAGCAAAAGTAGAGCCTGGTAATGACATGATACACTACTCCATAATTACAACCAGAGGCAAGAATGGATATACAAATACCGCATCTTAAAAACACTCTTAGTGAACTACCTCAAAATATGCATGGATCTCATGGGAGCAACAAGTTTACATGGCATCAAAATGTAATAGGAAAAGGACTTTGCAAAAACACTAATTGTCTAAAATCAGCAACATTATGAAGCAAACTTTGCATGCTTGTGATAGTCACCACATAGATTAAAAAAATACAAAACTTACACCCCTGTAAAGATGGCATGAAGGATCTCATAAAACATGTAGACATCATCTCATAGGATGCACACAAAAAATGCAACGAAAATGAAAAATCATCAAGTTCTGTTAACAGACAGCAGTTAACATCATATAGCACTTTTGCAACGAGGATAATGGCATCAATATGGACAGTAACATGCATACAAATTCCACTAACATGAAGAGCATCACGAGGCGAACATTTTCATATATCATATGCATGAATCGAAGCACTAAGCACGGTGATATAGCATGATGAACAACGCATAACAATGTTACAGACTTCAGAAAAAAATGAGGTCAACCTCTCAAATCCGGATCTCGGGTCGCACGTAGATCGAGGATGGCCGGTGTCGTTGTCAAAACCAGTGGATCTCGGGTAGGAGATCCTGAATTGTGCGTCTGGGGTTGATGGTAACATGAGACAGGGAACACAATGTTTTCCTAGGTTCGGGCCCTCTTGATGGAGGTAAAACCCTATGTCCTACTAATTAATATTGATTTGTATGGGGGTAACAAGAGTTGATCTACAATGAGATCGTAATGGCTAAAACCCTAGAAGTCTATCCTATCTGATTATTCTTGTCTCTATAGACTAAGCCATCTAGTTTATATAGACACCGGAGGGGACTAGGCTTATATAAAGTCGGTTACAGAGAAAGGAATCTTTATATCTGAACGCCAAGCTTGCCATCCATGCCAAGGAAAGTCCCATCCGGACACAGGTAAGAGTCTTCGGTCTTGTATCTTCGTAGCCCACTTGTTGCAAGTCACCTCTGAGAGCGGATGATGATAAGGAGCACTTGACCTTGGATCTTGAGTCTGAGACTTGTTCTGATAGCCTGGGTTGGGTGGGTGGGAAGATCCATGGCCACCTTTGTTCTTTTGTTGGTACGGCTGACGAAACAGAGGAGGAGGAAGCGAGAACTTCTGTTGATTAGCTGCCACTTGTGAGGAAGAAGACTGAACTGCATCCTTGATTCTCTTCTTAGAAGCCTCACACTAGAGCTGAGCACCTTCTTGCTTGAGGGCCATGTTATAGAATTCATCGAACTTAGTAGGCTCAATGAGAACGAGTGCTAACTGCAGGTCTTCTTTGAGGCCACCGATGAAGTGATAGATCATGCTCTTTTCATCAGGAACATCCTGCCTTGCGAAGCGAGCAAGGTTCTGAAACTGGATGTTGTATTGATACACGGACATGCTGCCTTGCTTGAGATTGCGGAACTACTCACGCTTGCTCTCAGCAACACTTGTTGGAATATGATGAGCTTTGAAGTCTCGGCAGAAATCATCCCAGGTAATCACACGACCTCCTCTGGAATCTTTGTATTGTTGATACCAATCAGCAGGTTGGTCCTTGAGATGAAAGGAAGCAAACTTGACATAGTCCTTAGACCTGACATTGCTACATTCAAAATGCTTGTTGATGTTCACGAGCCAATCATCAACGTCCGTGGCCTCGGCACAGTAGCTGAAAGACTTTGGCTGATTTGCAAGCAATTGGTTGAGGGCAGCAAACTGAGGCTGATTGTTGAAATTCCCTTGGCCTTGATTCCCTTGGTTGCCCTCTTGCAAGAGTTACAAAAGCATCTGGGTGTTGGTGTTGGTGGCTGCCATGACAGCTTGACATGCCTCCGGAGGTGGAGGTGGAGGTGGAGGGTTCGCCTGACTCCCATCATTGCGTTCAGGATTCAGACCCGTTGGAGGAGCCATCCTAAAGAGGGTGACATCTGTTAGAACCATGATAGACAGATAGACAAGCTGAATCAATGGATAGAAATTGCAACATATAGTATTCACAATAAAAATTCGAACAAGGATTGAACGAATGAATTCCAAAGTTAACATCACACGTCCATTAAGTTGAGAAGCCACTTAGATAAAGGTTGATGAATGAAACAACAAGGTATGACTGGAATAAATAAGTGTTAAGGATTACCCAATCACAAACCAAATATCTGCGGGAAGAAATACTAGAGCTAATTGAATTCCCACCTATAAACTCCGAAAACTTCCTGGTTATGCAATCTGGTGTTGGGGATACAGGGAGGCACAATATATATCACACAACTAACAAGCCCTACGCTCCAACTTTATCCATCCATCAACACATAACCAGGAAACCTTCGGAAATCATGTACCTCAACCTTCAAAAAGCATCCGTTATACGAGTTATGGAAATACTCCCGAACTCCCGCCCCAGTACTGGGTGGCGTTAAGGTTATCTCACCAAAAACTGCATAAAAGAGATTTTCGATGTCGGCGAACTCAGGTATTCCAGAACTGCAACGATAAAATTGTGACGACAACACCTCGGAGCTCAACTCCCCGGGACACTGCCACAACCCCTAAATGTCAGGAGGCACCAAGAACAATGGTCTCTTCACAAGAATATCGGAACGACCGCAAGATACCCGCGTGATTCAGAAAAAAATCGTGAAATTTGAGGAGAGGAAAGTCAAAACATCTACGTCAGGAGGCCTCACCAGAGCGATGAAGGGACTGAGGAGTAAAATGAATCCTACTCTCTGATATATATAATCCTAAGACTCAAAACATTTTGTTCTAGACTCAACAACGTCAGCGATTCGATCAAGCAGGTGGCTCCTAAGTCGGGGATGGCTCTGATTACCAACTTGTAACGCCCACGATGCGGCTATAGCTCCCACATGTCGAGGCACGACTTAGAGGCATAACCGCATAGTCATTTTGTCGCAAGAAGGGTCATCTTCACAACATACCATGTAATGAACAAGAAAGGAATAAATAGAGTTGGCTTACACTCGCCACGTCACACAATACACAAATAATTCATACATCATCCAATATACACTCATAGTCCAACTACGGACAACCAAATGAAAAACAAGATAACCCAACTGCTAGATCCCCGATCGTCCCAAATGGGCACCACTACTGATCATCAGGAAACTAAACGTAGTAACAACCAAGGTCCTCGTCGAACTCCCACTTGAGTTCAGTAGCATCACCTGCACTGGTATCATCAGCACCTGCAACTGCTTGGAAGTATCCATGAGTCACAAGGACTCAGCAATCTCACACCCACGAGATCAAGAATAATTAAGCTTATGGGTAGGATAAGGTGATGAGGTGGAGCTGCAGCAAGCGCTAAGCAAATATGGTGGCTAACATACGCAAATAAGAGTAAGATGAGAAGCTACACAACGGTCGTGAAGCTACAAGTGATCACGAAGTGATCCTGAAACTACTTACGTTCAAACATAACCCAAACCATGTTCACTTCCTGGACTCCGTCGAAAAGAGACCATCACGGCTACACATGCGGTTGATTCATTTGAATTAAGTCAAGTGTCAAGTTCTCTACAACCGGATATTAACAAATTCCCATCTGCCACATAACCGCGGGCACGGCTCTCGAAAGTTTATACCCTGCAGGGGTGTCCCAACTTAGCCCATTACAAGCTCTCACGATCAATGAAGGATATTCCTTCTCCCGGAAAGACCCGATCAGTCTCGGAATCCCGGTTACAAGACATTTCGACAATGGTAAAACAAGACCAGCAAGACCGCCCGATGTGCCGACAAATTCCGATAGGAGTCGCACGTATCTCGTTCTCAGGGCACACCAGATGGGCCAGACATCGGGTTGGCATAGACCCTGGTTGCCCAGGGGGTGCAGGAGATCGCCCAGGTTGGACCAACACTCAGAGGAGCACTGGCCCGGGGGTTAAAATAAAGATGACCCTCGGGTCTGCAGAACTCAAGGGAAAAGGGCTTAGGTATTAGGAAAATGTAAAACCAAGGTTGGGCCTTGCTGGAGGAGTTTGGTTCAAGGCAAACTGTCAAGGGGGTCACATAACCCAACCGCGTAAGGAACACAAAATCAAGGAACATAACACCGGTATGACGGAAACTAAGGCGGCAAGAGTGGAACAAAACACCAGGCATAAGGCCGAGCCTTCCACCCTTTACCAAGTATATAGATGCATTAATTAAAATAAGAGATAATGTGATATCCCAACATATTCATGTTCCAACATGGAACAATCTTCAACTTCACCTGCAACTAACAACGTTATAAGAGGGGTTGAGCAAAAGCGGTAACATAGCCAAACACCGGTTTGCTAGGAAGGTGGGTTAGAGGCTTGACATAGCTATATGGGAGGCTTGATATACCAAGTGGTAGGTAGCGTGAATAGCGATAGAACCTACAACTAGCAAGCAAAGATAGAAGTGATATCGAGGGTAGTGGTCATCTTGCCTGCAAAGTTCACTGAGTTGTCAAAAGCTTGCTCCTTGTTATCATACTCAACAGGTTCCTCGTTCACGTACTCGTCTCCCGGCTCTACCCAAAGCAAGAACACAAACAACGGAACAAAAATCAATCACGGTGCAATGCACAAGCAACATGATGCAATACATGGCATGGGATGCAAGGTATGATGTGCAAGGCATATGGGTACTCCGGAAGGAAAAGGATGAATGAAGCGTCAACTTGGCAAAACAAGTATGCCGCTGGAAAGATGAGGTGATTTCGGTCGAAATCGATATAAGGATCATAGGAAACAGATGCACGGTTTGCAAATGACAAGCAAAACAAGAATGATGCAAATCTGCGATTAACAGCATCATAGCACTTAGAATGCAACAAGAAACTATGCTACAGCACTCCAACATAGCAACAAAGCATATGACCAAAATTTACAGGTGAAGCTCTACAAATCATGAACACTAAGCTCCTGCTAGTTCTCTCTAGAACAAGCTCAAAATAGCATGGCAAAAATACAAATGATATCAGCTTCACAGACTTGGAGAAAATACTAAGCATGGCAAAACAACATCAGGAAGCAGTGTTTAGAGAAAGCAAACAACATGCTACAGTAACATATCATGGCAAACAAAGGCATAGAATGCTATTACTGAACACATAGTACAAAACTCTCTTATTTAACTTTAGTCAAAGATGCATGGAAAATGATGTGGCACCCATGCAAACATGGCAAGTTATATGAATAGTTTCAGACAGAAGAAAAACAAAGCATGGCAGGAATAGATTCATGACAGCAACTTTACAAGCTCATGCCACTCTCTAGAAAGCATTTCATGGCATCACAAGGTAAACAACATGAATTATACATATTGAAGAAGCTAAGAATGGCAAGAGCAAGTTCATAGGGTGCATGGACCACTAGCAAAACACATGGCAAAACTGAATAGCATGTTAATAGTCTGCCAGGAACAGTATTTAGCAAAAGTAGAGCTTGGTAATGACATGATACACTACTCCATAATTACAACCAGAGGCAAGAATGGATATACAAATACCGCATCTTAAAAACACTCTTACTGAACTACCTCAAAATGTGCATGGATCTCATGGTAGCAACAAGTTTACATGGCATCAAAATGTAACAGGAAAAGGACTTTGCAAAAACACTGTCTGAAATCAGCAACATTATGAAGCAAACTTTGCATGCTTGTGATAGTCACCACATAGATCAAAAAAATACAAAACTTACAGCCCTGTAAAGATGGCATGAAGGATCTCATAAAACATGTAGACATCATCTCATAGGATGCACACAAAAAATGCAACAAAAATGACAAATCATCAAGTTCTGTTAACAGACAGCAGTTAACATCATATAGCACTTTTGCAACGAGAATAATGGCATCAATACAGACAGTAACATGCATACAAATTCCACTAACATGAAGAGCATCATGAGCCGAACATTTTCATATATCATATGCATGAATCGAAGCACCGAGCACGGTGATATAGCTTGATGAACAACGCATAACAATGTTATAGACTTAGGGAAAAAATGAGGTCAACCTCTCAAATCCGGATCTAGGGTTGCACATAGATCGAGGATGGCCGGTGTCGTTGTCAAAACCGGTGGATCTCAGGTAGGGGCTCCCGAACTGTGCGTCTGGGGTTGATGGTAACAGGAGACAGGGAACACAATGTTTACCTAGGTTCGGGCCCTCTCGATGGAGGTAAAACCCTACGTCCTGCTAGATTAATATTGATGAGTATGGGGGTAACAAGAGTTGATCTACCACGAGATCATAATGGCTAAAACCCTAGAAGTCTAGCCTATCCGATTATTCTTGTCTCTACAGACTAAGCCATCCGGTTTATATAGACACTGGAGGGGACTAGGGTTATATAAAGTCGGTTACAGAGAAAGGAATCTTTATATCTCAACGCCAAGCTTGCCATCCATGCCAAGGAAAGTCCCATCCGGACACAGGTGAGAGTCTTCGGTCTTGTATCTCCGTAGCCCATTAGTCCGGCCCATGTCCAACAGGCCGGATGCCCGAGGACCCCTTAGTCTAGGACTCCCTCAGTAGACCCTGAACCAGGATTCAATGATGAGGTGTCCGGCGTGCAGGTTGTCTTCGGCATTGCAAGGCGGGTTCCTCCTCCGAATACTCCAACACAATCTTCGAATACGACTAACATGTCTGGATTTGCAAAACAAGTACCACACACCACCGCAGAGAGTATAATATTTCACGAGTCCAATCTGCTGACAACTCTCTTTTTTTGACAAGTCTCTTTCCGGTTATTATTTTGAACCGTTTTTTAGTCTGTCGTTCCATGTTTCGAGACGCGGTTTAACTAGAACGTCTCGTAGAAGCACAGATCGTGTCCCCTTATTACAAGATTCTCATCAATACGGGCGTGGGTATCCCAATCGTTCTGTTGGCACGATTCCTTAAGAATAGGCAGGCTTTAAGGCCCAGGAGGAGGCATTCGATATTCATCGCTTTTATAAAAGGGCTACGACCCGGCTTTCTTCTTTACGCCAACCCTTTCCTCAACCTCTCCAACCTCGAGTTCCAGCACCCAAGGTTCAATCTAATTGCTTCGAGCTTCCCCGTCATGTCAGGACATAGCCTTCAAGGCCGGTGGGTGGCTTCCTCCTTCACAGAGGAGGATATTGCGAAGCTCGGGGCAGCAAAGTACCTGACCGCTGAAATCCCCCATAGGCTCCGTGCTCAAGAGCAGATTATTCCTACTACCAGATCCGGAGAGAGGGTCGTATTCATCTCCCACTTCCTTTGACGGCTAGGGTTTGCTTTTCATCCCTTCTTTTTTTTAAAGCTCTTCACCCCTTCGTTCGAGGGCTCATGTTTTATTACGGGCTAGATTTTCACGATCTAGCCCCGGACTCTTTCCTTCTCACCTCAGCGTTCATCGTCATGTGCGAGGCCTTTCTCCGTATTCCCCCACACTTCGGCTTATGGCTCAAGACCTTTAATGTGAAGCCGAAGGTGATCGAGGGGAAGCAAGTAGAGTGTGGTGGCGCTACGGTGAGCAAGCTCACCAACGCCCTCTCGCTAAAAGGATCCTTCATAGAATCTTCCAATATATGGCAATGGGAGTGGTTTTACATCACCGAGCCCCGTGGTACCAAGTGGGCAGCTACACCTGTGTTCCATCCGGCCCTCCAATTCATCTTGCATCATGGATTAACAAGGGGCTGGATTGGGGATCAATCGAAAAGTGTAGACTCTACAGAGCCGCATCCGGAGTCTCCTTGAGAGGGATACCAGTCTCATCAACGTGATTCAAGTAATGTTAGTCCACCGGGTCCTCCCGTGCCAGCGATGGCCCCTCCGTATGTGGGATTTTAATCCCTAAGGACCACGAACCCTTCAGCACTTCTTCGGTACAATGCATAGAGGAATGTGGAAGTTATTCTTCGGGACACGGAAACAGTGGCCAGACACTACTGAGGACATCGTCCTTGACTTCAATCATCAGGATTCCTCAGTAAGCACTCGATTCTTGAATAGCTTAATTACACATCCCGTGATGAGAGGCTGAGAAAACCATCTTTTTTTAGGGTTGGACGAAGAAGGCAGAGGGAATTAGGTTTTTGGCCCCTCTTCCTGAAGACTCAGCTAGTCATGTGCTAACAAGGATGCTAGTCCTGGCAGCATTCCAGGTGCCGGTGATAAAGGACAATGAAGAGAGTAGGGAGGCCAAAGGTGGCCTCCATTCCGAAGATACACCGAACACGGTGTCTGGGGAGACTAAAGTTCCTTCTTGCGAAAACAAAAGGGAAGGAGAAGCTGACATCCCTTCTCCCCATGGTAAGAAAAGGGCCGCCTCCGAAGGTTGGGAGGTAAAGGCTCCTAAGCAAGGTAAGACGCTCCTATCAGGCGGTTCGGGCTCAGAGGACGACGTTGTCGCACAGTTCCTTTGTAAGGATGAGCCTTTAGCCGAATCGTAAGTGAACAAGGGTGTTTTAAACATATCCCATTCCTTTTCCTGTCACAAGAGTAACGTCTAGAATGTATGTTTTGCAGTCCGGCATGCAGTCTTCCTCAACAATCCTCTTCGAGGAATCTTCTTCCGGAGATGATGGAAAGCAAGACGCCTCCACAGGATTCCTCGCCCAATAGGGCGGACGACTTCGAGGTGTCGTCCCGGAGGATCTCTCCCGATCAACAAGAGGTGCAGAGGATGATGAAGACAATGCCCCAAGGTGAAACCTCGGTTGCTCAGGGTCCGGGGTGTGCGGTCCCTACGGGGACCAATGATAAAGGCCTCAGACTATCTAGTTTACAGCCAGAGATGACTCTGGGGTTGGGCAAGCATATCCCTTCAAAGGGAGTCCATACTCCCACCGCCGCTTCCCGGGATCCGGAGGCGCCGGATACACTGATGGGCATGTTGCAATATTCATCCGTCTTAGAGGAACATCGTACCTTGATGGGTACGGTGGTTGAGAGGATTATGTCTGCGAGAAGCAGATTGAATGAAGCTTTCACGGGCCTTCTAAGAGGCTTTGAGGTACGTAATGTAATATTTTCAATCATGCTTTATATGCAAAGTGGACCTGTGTATAGATAGTAGCCCCTGAGACTCTGGTTGGCGTCCAAAAGGGAGTCAATCAGAGGATCGAAAGACATATGTGCAGGAAACAATCTAATTGGTTGGAACACATGTTGTTACATCCACGACGACTGCCCACGCTACGGAGGTTGCAAGTCTGGAGAAGAAACTTGATGCGGCGAGTGACAACATCATGCTTATTAACAGGCGGCTCGACGAGGCGCAAGGTATGTTTTTGAGGCGGTCAGTGTATATATGTGTAATAACCTGAGCGCGAAGCTGAGAATTATATGCATAAGTGCAGATAGTGCTGCCGCGGTAGAGGCCCTTTGGGTTGAACTTTCCCGAGCCAAGGAGCAAGCCCGGATGAGTAACGTGGCTTCCAAGAAGGCAACTGATGAGTTAAGAGCCGAACAGGCTGCTTGGTGCCAGTGCGAGGAGAGGATGTCTACCATGGTGCGTGAGCTAAAGGAAATCACTATCCGGTGCGAATTCCTTGAGAAGGATAACAAAGCCAAAACGACCAATCTCGACAATGCCTTGGGAGAGGCGAGGGAAGCATGATCCGAGTCTAGGGCGGCTCGGGAGGAGATCCAGCAAGATGGGGAGATAGCAGCTGGTAAGCCTTTCTTATTACAGACTAAATTCGGCGATTCGAAGTATGCCCCGCTTAATCAAATGTGGAGCTATCCAGACGTGTTCTTGGACTTCCCGAAGAGCGCCTCCGATGTAGTGCAATTTTACCAAGCACAAGAAGGGTATGCAACGGAGAAGCTTTTTTGGACACAATTTGTCATGCCAAAGCGCCCGCTATTGCTAAACGGACAGATGGCCCAGTGGGCCGAGCTCCACAAGATATCCGGTTCTGCCATGAGGGACATCATGGTCCGGCTATGGCCGACTGAGCCAATTCCGAATAGTTATTTCAGCTTGGTACAACGACTTATGGATGTGGTGCCGCGTATCGACACCGTGAAGCGATCAGCGTGCATTGAAGGTGCATGGATGGCCTTTGCCCGTGTCAAGACATATTGGGCGAAGATGAAGGCCACCGATATTGCGGCGAAGAGTCCACCCGGGAGCAAGGACAAACGCATGCCAGAGCATTATTTTGAAGATGTCCTAGAGGGCACCCTCTTAATAGAGTTTCAGTGCTCGAAAGATATGTTCTTCGAGTGAATGTGCCGAAATTGTAAAAACAATATTATGATATTATAAGACTATGTTTAAAAGTTTTGGCTCCTCCTGTTCGACCATTTTTATATAATCTGAAAGTTTTCCAGTTGTCGGCTTCAGCCCCCTTGCATAAAAAATACGGGGGTGTTCAGAAAAGCACTTGATCACTCTTGAACCAACCTCTTGGTCCGTGAAGGAGGTTTCAATGCGGCGAACTAGGCAATCGTACTATAGGGCGTTAACACTTTGACTTGGCCATATTAGTTTGATGGTGGGTCTACGATATAGCCCCCGGTATGTACGCGGCTATCCGAATATGGTGTGTTACATAGGTGACCGGAAGAACGGTCCTTCGTGTAATACGGAAGGAAACGCGAAAGATTCTGATAAGTCATCGAGTGGTTGACCAGCTCTCACCGCATCATGACAATCCGTTTTTGGCTTTCTCTACTGAGGTGCTCATCTAGATAAACCAGGACACAATCGCAGTAGTTCTCCCTTTACTACCCTAGCCGATAGAGCGGAACGTAAGGTAGTAAGCATAGGAGCCAGGCAACCCAACTAATGACCAAAGACATGATTCGGAGCTGATGCATATAAGGCCGAACTCGTGACGCCAAAGTGTGCTATAAAGGTGTTCGGACTTGTCGGCAATTTATTTGTTCCTATATTGAGCCCCTGGCAATTTGTACTAAGGTGCGTGTGTGAAACAACCGGAAAAATTCTGCTCTTTTAAAATAAGGTGAATACTGAATACGGATTTATGTTTACTGGAACCTGATTGATATGCCAATTTCCATTTTACAGGGAATAACGCCACGACCTAGGCTATTTGACATGCCGGTGGTCGAAGGCTGAGGGAGAAGGCACTTTACAGGCTCTAAATAGAGAGTGTGGTCTACAAAGAATTACTTGGACCTCCTGTCACACGCCTGCGCCACCTTGCCTCGGTGAAAGGGCTCCTTAACAGGAGTAGCCTTTGGGTAGGTGAACGAAGCCGAACTCTGAAAGAGTCCGGAGATAACCACCTGTGGTAAAAGATAAAGAAAGTAGTTAGAAAAGAAAAGAAAAGGAAAGGGGGATATGGGAGTGCTTGTAGGCATGTCCGTGTTGTGCCTCCGCCGATGACCGGGGTATTTTAAGTACATAATTATGTACGCGCGGTACAAACTTTGCGGGTATATGAGGCGAATGACGGAGGCTGGACTGCTAATCCATCTCGGAGATTGATCTGTCCCATTTAATAGAGACCAGCGACTTAATGGCCGATGAGACATGCGGCTTTATGAGGATGCTTTGTACTTCAACTGTGGTAGCCGTAGTATGATCCTCTGTACGGGAGTGTTCCGTATTTCCATTTATTGTTATGACCCCGCGTGGACCAGGTATCTTAAGTTTTGCGCGGGCTTGTGGTATCGCATTAAAACGAGCAAAAGCCGTACGCCCCAGAAGTGCGTGGTAACTACTGCGGAACGGGACAATATCAAAGGTCAAACCTTCGCTTCGGAAGTTGTTCGGTGAGCCAAAAACGACTTCCGATGTGACGGAGCCCCTACAGCAGGCTTTTACGCTGGGTACTGCTCCCTTGAGGGTAGTTGTAGTGGGCTTGATTCTTGAAGGATTGATTCCCATTCTGCGTACAGTGTCTTGGTAGAGTAGATTAAGGTTACAGCCGCCGTCCATAAGTACTTTCGTGAGATGGAATCCATCTATAATTGGGTCGATGATCAGAGTTGCCGAGCCTTCGGGACGGATATGGTGAAATTTTGGGGGTAACGGTTCTATGGCGTATGCATCCCAGAGTGAGCACCTGTGCTCCCCTATAGGGGTGTGCGTCACGTATACCATGTTTACGGTTTTTACTTTGGGGGGGGGGGATTCCTTCTGACCCCCAGTATTCGGCTGGCGAGTCTCTTTGTCATCATTGTCACTGGGCGTCCCCTTACCCTTGTGCTCGGCATTAAGCTTGCCGGCTTGTTTGAATACCCAACATCTTCTGTTGGTGTGAGTAGCTGGTCTATCGGGGGTGCCATGAATCTGGCAGAACCGATCCAGTATTTTGTCTAGATTGGATGGTCCGTCTCTATTTGCCTTGAATGGATTTTTCCGTTGACCAGGCTTGGTGCCGCTGAATCCGGCATTGACCGGCATGTCTTGCATTCTTTCATTGTTATTGCAATGCTTGTGTTTATTGCGTCACGGTTTGCCGTTGCCGTCTTGGACTTCGGAAGTGCCCGGATCGCTAGTGCTGTTGATTCTACGAGAGAGCCAGCTGTCTTCTCCCGCACAAAAGCGGGTCATTAGAGTGGTAAGGGCTGCCATTTATTTTGGTTTTTCTTGACCAAGGTGGCGGGCGAGCCACTCATCCCGGATGCTGTGTTTGAAGCCCACGAGGGCTTCGGTGTCTGGACAATCGGCAATTTGGTTCTTTTTAATTAGGAACCTAGTCTAGAGCTTCCTGGCTGATTCTCCGGGCTGCTGGACGATGTGACCTAAGTCATCAGCATCTGGTGGCCAAACATATGTACCTTGGAAGTTATCGCGAAAGGCATCTTCCAGGTCTTCCCAGCTGCCAACAGAGTTCTCTGGAAGGCTGTTTAACCAGTGTCGTGCTGGTCCCTTTAGTTTTAGTGGGAGGTATTTGATGGCGTGGAGATCATCACCACGGGTCATGTGGATATCGAGAAGAAAATCTTCAATCCATACCGTAGGATCTGTTGTTCCATCGTATGATTCGATATTCATGGGTTTAAAGCCTTCTAGGAATTCATGCTCCATTACTTCATCAGTGAAGTAGAGGGGGTGTGCGGCGCCTCTATATCGGGCCAGGTCGCGACATATTTCGGATGGAGTTTGTCTGCGATTTTCGGCTCAGACGTAACTGTGCTTGCCATGTTTGGCTCAATAGCCGTCGTCGCGCGTCGGGGCATGCCCCCGTGATCCATAGATCGATCTGGCCGGACCTGCTTTATTATTCAGGCCCTGCCGGAGATCATATGTGTATCCCTGAGCAGTTTGGTCTCTGTCTTTATGGCAAGGTGGTACGGGTTGGTGTTCGGCTTGGGTTGCGGCTTTGTCCCGACCACATGGTGGTCGGTCAGCCACATTATGCGCTGATGGCACGGGCTCCAATACCTCGTCATCAAACTGAGGTAGTAATTTGCACTTCGGGTAACTTTTGAGTGGTCGCTTGAGGCCGTACTCCTCGGCTTCCAGGACGTTAGTCCATCTGTCATTGAGCAGATCTTGATCGGCTTGAAGCTGTTGCTGCTTCTTTTTCAGGCTCCTTGCAGTGGCTATTAGCCGACGCTTGAAGCGCTCCTGCTGGAGAGGTTCCTCAGGCATGATAAAATCCTCGTTGTTGAGGCTCACCTCATCCTTGGAGAGTGGAAGATAATTGCTGTCCTCCGAGTCTTCGTGCGCGGCCTATTCATCAGGGCTGACTCGCCCATCTTCCCATTCATCTTGTTCGGAAGTTGCCTCAACGGGATCTTCATTGTCTTTGGCACTGTCTGGAGTGTTATCTTCTCCTGTGCCGGTGTTCCTGTCTTTGTTGCGGCATGATTTAGAGCGGCGCCGCTGACGTGGTGTTTTGGTTGTATCTCAGGAGGTTTATCCTCAACTGGATCTTCCTTATCATCGCCACTATTCTCTTTTGGTGCATCTACCATGTATACATCGTATAAGGAGGTGGCCGTCCATCATCCGGTTAACGGTGGGTTTTCGGCTTGCTCCTCTCCAGCATCGTCATCCATACCGTCGATGTCTTCGGAGCCGTAATCGAGCATGTCGGTTAAGTCTTCGACAGTGGCTATTAACTGGGTGGGGGTGGGAAGAGGAATTCTCTGTCGTCATCCTCCATTTCAACCCAGATATAATTCGGCTGAGAGTCCCCCGCTAAGGAGAGTGTTTTTAATGAGTTTAGCATGTCGCCTAAAGGCGAGTGCCGAAAGATGTCTGCGGAGCTAAATTCGATGATCGATGCTTGATCAAGCTCGTCGTGCGCGGACGCACATGGTTCAGAACTTGTAGCCGGAAACGGGTTCGAGGTTCTGGTGACACAGATCCCACTCGAGGTTGGGTCATTCTGCGGCTCTGACACCGTTGAGTCTGCGATTTCCGTGGCGGGGTTGAGCCTCCCGTCCTTGGATGGCACAATCTGCTCCGGATCTAGGGCCAGAGCAATTACAAGCGCTATCCCCTGGGCATGGTCCTATGACAGATTTAAGTCATGTTCATCGTGGCAACAGGGAGCGGCTACCGTGGTCTCGAATCCGTCGAAGAACAAGTCTCCGCGGATATCCGCGACGTAGTTCAAGCTTCCAAATCTGACCTGATGGCCAGGGGCATAGCTATCGATCTGCTCTAGATGGCCACGCGAGTTGGCCCGCAGTGCGAAGCCGCCGAATACGAAGATCTATCTAGGGAGGAAGGTTTCTCTCTGGACAACATTGTTGTAGACGGTTGACGGGGCCATCGAACCTCTTGACGACGACACAACGGAACTCTCAATGAAAGCACCAACGTCGTTGTCAAAACCGGCGGATCTCGGGTAGGGGGTCCTGAACTGTGCGTCTAAGGTTGATGGTAACAGGAGACAAGGAACACAATGTTTACCCAGGTTCGGGCCCTCTCAATGGAGGTAAAACCCTACGTCCTGCTAGATTAATATTGAAACGTATGGGGGTTACAAGAGTTGATCTAACACGAGATCGTAATGGCTAAAACCCGAGAAGTTTAGCCTATCTGATTATTCTTGTCTCTATGGACTAAGCCCTTCGGTTTATATAGACACTGGAGGGGACTAGGGTTATATAAAGTCAGTTAGATAAAAAGGAATATTTATATTCGAACGCCAAGCTTGCCATCCATGCCAAGGAGAGTCCCATCCGGACACAGGTGAGAGTCTTCGGTCTTGTATCTTCGTATCCCATCAGTCTGGCCCATGTCCAACAGGCCAAACGCCCGAGGACCCCTTAGTCCAGGACTCTCTCAGCCGGGGAAGACGGCCAGAGTCGGGGATGAATGGGGGAGGTGGACGGAGTACGCCGGGGAGACAGATCCGGCCAGCCGGCGCCGGATCCGGTGGCCGGAGCTGCAGGGCACACGGCGGGGCGGCGAGGACAAGTGGTCACGCGGCGAGGCGGTTGGCAGCGGCGGCCGGCAAGGAGGGATGGCGAATGGTGGCGGCACCAGCGGGAAGGCGCGCGACAGCGCAGGCGGCAGGGACGGGCGGCGCGGGTGGCGGGGTCGGACGCTGAGGCGCTGGGAGGCGACCGGGCCGAGGGGGGCCGCACCGGGCCTGGCGGGCCGGCGGCGGCGGGGACGGCGGCTTGCAACGTGGCATCTCGGGATTGGCCGCGGGCGGCGGCGCAATTTGTCCGGCAATGCCCGGACGTGTCCGGCCGCGCGAAGGGGTGGTTTCTACGGTTTGTACCCAAATTTGGAGGGGGAGGCATATTTATAGGTAGGGGAGTTAGGAGTGTCCAAATGAGGTGCAGTTTTCACCCACATGATCATGATCCAATGAAGGAGAGCATGGAGGGGGTTTAGATGGGTTAGTGGGATGTTTTGAAGGGGTGTTGGGCTGCAACAAGAGAGGGGCTTTCGCGGTTACCCGGTTAACCGTTGGGGCATCAAACGACCTACAAATGGAACGAAATTTGGTAGGCGGCCTACCGGTGATGTACCAAATCCACTCGGCAAATCTCGACCCATACCGAGAATGTTTTTCTCCCGCTCACGAAGCGAGGTAAGAGGGGCGCAACGGGTGCATGTGGGAGTGTCGGATTGCGAAACGGACAATGGGGAAAATGACTGGATGCATGAGACAAACACGAATGCAAATGAGATCCACATGATGACATGATATGAAATTCATGACATGAACAAAATGCAAAACGAAAGACAAACCCAACCACGAAGGAAGTATCATATCCCATAGCCGAAAATGGCAAGATTCAGAGTTACAAATAAGGAAAGTTACACCCGGGGTGTTACAAGTTTAAAGCTCGCCGGACTCTCTGCAATTATGGAACTTGTTACCGAAGATCCAGAGGGGACGGCGTTATCGGCTAACCCGAAGACGAACCGAACTCCACTTGTCACTCAAGCACCGGACGCTCCGCGGGACTCTAAGTCTGAATTCTCAAGGTTAGTGTCAAGCGGGCGCCGCCAGGAGGCTCCAACTCCTGACAGCCCCACAGACTCTTGCTTCTCTGTCCAACCCTCGCCTTTAAACGAGGCTCTGGACTTAATGCAATCACTCGCCATTGCGGAAGGATTGCTTACGAATTATGCCCAGCCCAGACTAGGGGTTGAGAGCGGGGAATTTTATGTCCCACCCACCACCCACTTCATAGCCACTGTCGAGGATCTAACCGACATGCTGGACTATGCCTCCCAAGACATCGACGGTATGGACGACAACGCCGGAGACGAACAAGGCCAAAACCCTCCGTTTAGCGGACGATGGACGGCCACCTCCACATACGACGTGTGCATGGTGGACACACCCAAAGAGGATGGCGACGACGGTAAGGAGAATCCGGTTGAGGACAAGCCTGTCGAAGCACCTCCAAAACATCGACGTCATCGGCGCCGCTCAAAATCGCGTCACCGAAAAGACAGCAATACTGGCAACGAAGAGAATAACACTCTGGAGAACGCCGAAGACCCTGATGCCCCTGTAGAGCCAACATCCGAACAGGATGATTGGGAGGATGAGCAAGTAAACCCCGACGATCCTGTCGGGAAGGAGGGCTCGGAGGACAGTAACTACCTAGCAAACTACGAAGAGGATACGAGCCTCGGCAACGAAGATTTTATCGTGCTGGAGGAACCCCTCTAACAAGAGTGCTTTAAGCGCCGGCTAATCGCCACTGCAAGAAGCTGGAAAAAGAAGCAGCAACAGCTTCAGGCTGATCAGGATTTGCTCAATGACAGATGGACTAATGTCCTGGCAGCCGAGGAATACGGCCTCATATGCCCAACAAAGGGCTACCCGAAACGTAAGCTACTACCCCAATTCGACGATGAGGCCCTGGAGCCCATACCGCCAACGCGTGGCGCTACTAACAGACCTGACGGACCACCACGTGGCCGGGACAGAGCGGCAACGCAAGCCGAACATCAGCCCGTACCACCACGCCGTAAAGGTAGGGGAGCAGCGGCTCCGAGATACACCTATGACCTACAACAGGACCTGGACAATAGAGTTAGTCAGACTAGATCAAGCTACGGATCACGGGGCCGTGCTAAAGCACGGGAAAACGGCCATCAGGCCTGGGCCGAAAACCGCATTCGGACTTCATCCGAACTACGTCGCGAGGCAGCCCGATACAGAGGCGCTGCACACCCCCTATGCTTCACCGATGAGGTAATGAAACACCAGTTCCTAGAAGGGTTTAAACCCGTGAACATAGAATCATATGAGAGTACAACAGATCCCGTGGTATGGATTGAAGATTTTTTTCTCCACTGTCACATGGCTCGCGGTGACGAACTGACGATCTACATGCCATCAAATACCTCCCCCTAAAGCTTAAGGGACCAGCTCGGCACTGGTTAAATAGCCTCCCAGAGAATTCTATTGGCAGCTGGGAAGATTTGGAAGATGCCTTTAGAGACAACTTCCAAGGTACCTATGTACGGCCCCCTAATACGTCTCCAACGTATCTATAATTTTTGATTGCTCCATGCTATATTATCTACTGTTTTGGACAATATTGGGCTTTATTATCCACTTTTATATTCTTTTTGGGACTAACCTATTAACCGGAGGCCCAGCCCAGATTTGTTGTTTTATGCCTATTTCAGTGTTTTGAAGAAAAGGAATATCAGACGGAGTCGAAACGGAATGAAATCAACTGGAGAAGTTATTTTTGGAAGGAAACACACCTGATGGACTTGGACCCCATGTCAGAAGATACGGGAGCTGCCCACGAGGGTGGGGGCGCGCCCACCCCCCTAGGGCACGCCCCCTACCTCGTGGGGCCCCCGTGGCTCCCCTGACTTGCTTCTTCTACCTATATAACTCCATATACCCTAAAACTTCCAGAAGGCACAATAGATCGGGAGTTCCGCCGCCAGAAGCCTCCGTAGCCACCGAAAACCAATCTAGACCTGTTCCGGCACCTTGCCGGAGGGGGAAATCCTTCTCCGATGTCCATCTTCATCATCCCGGTGCTCTCTATGATGAGGAGGGAGTAGTTCTCCCTCGGGGCTGAGGGTATGTACTGGTAGCTATGTGTTTGATCTCTCTCTCTCTCGTGTTCTTGATTTGGCACGATCTTGATGTATCGCGAGCTTTGCTATTATAGTTGGATCTTATGTTTCTCCTCCCCCTCTTCTCTCTTGTAATGAATTGAGTTTCCCCTTTGAAGTAATCTTATCGGATTGAGTCTTTAAAGATTTGAGAACACTTGATGTATGTCTTGCCGTGCGTATCTGTGGTGACAATGGGATATCACGTGCCACTTGATGTATGTTTTGGTGACCAACTTGCGGGTTCCGCACATGAACCTATGCATAGGGGTTGGGACACATTTTCGTTGTGATTCTCCGGTAGGAACTTTGGGGCACTCTTTGAGGTTCTATGTGTTGGTTGAATAGATGAATCTGAGATTGTGTGACGCATATCGTATAATCATACCCACGGATACTTGAGGTGACATTGGAGTATCTAGGTGACATTAGGGTTTTGGTTGATTTGTGTCTGAAGGTGTTATTCTAGTACGAACTCTAGGGCTGTTTGTGACACTTATAGGAATAGCCCAACGGATTGACTGGAAAGAATAACTTTGAGGTGGTTTCGTACCCTACCATAATCTCTTCGTTCGTTCTCTGCTATTAGTGACTTTGGAGTGACTCTTTGTTGCATGTTGAGAGATAGTTATGTGATCCAATTATGTTAGTATTGTTGAGGGAACTTACACTAGCGAAAGTATGAACCCTAGGCCTTGTTTCCTATCATTGCAATACCATTCACGCTCACTTTTATCACTTTTTACCTTTCTGTTTTTATAATTTCAGATTACAAATACTCATATGTACTATCCATATACCACTTGTATCACCATCTCTTCGCCGAACTAGTGCACCTATACAATTTACCATTGTATTGGGTGTGTTGGGGACACAAGAGACTCTTTGTTATTTGGTTGCAGGGTTTCTTGAGAGATACCATCTTCATCCTATGCCTCCTACGAATTGATAAACCTTAGGTCATCCACTTGATGGAAATTTACTACTGTCCTACAAACCTCTGCACTTGGAGGCCCAACAACGTCTACAAGAAGGAGGTTGTGTAGTAGACATCAAGCTCCTTTCTGGCGCCGTTGCCGGGGAGGTTACCGCTTGAGGGTATATCTTTAGATCTTGCAATTGAGTCTTTTAGTTTCTTGTTTTATCACTAGTTTAGTTTATAAAATAAAACTATAAAAAAATGGAATTGAGTTTGTCTCATACGCTTCACCTTTTTAATATCTTTCGTGAGTATGATGGAAAGGATAATTGTGCTCAAGTGCTAGAAGAAGAAATCTATAAAATGTTTGGCACTAAATATTTGAATGATGAGCATGATTGCAATGTTGTTAGTATGAATCCCTTGGATATCCATGATGCTAATGATATGCAAAGCCACAAGCTTGGGGAAGCTATGTTTGATGAAGATGATATTTTTTGTCCCCCAAGTTTTGATGAGCAAATTTATTATGTTGAAAGCATGCCTCCTATCTATGATGATTATTGTGATGACACGTATGCTTTAAAGAACAATAATAACCATGAAACTTGTCATCTTGATCTTAATTTTCAATCACATGATAGTTATTTTGTTGAGTTTGCTCCCACTATTATTCATGAGAAGAATTTTGCTTGTGTGGAGAGTAATAAATTTTCTATGCTTGTAGATCATGAAAAGAATGCTTTAGGTGCTGGTTATATTGTTGAATTCATTCATGATGCTACTGAAAATTATTATGAGGGTGGAATATATGCTTGTAGGAATTGCAATAATATCAAGTTTCCTCTCTATGTGCTTAAAATTTTGAAGTTTTTCTTGCTTTACCTTCCTATGCTAGTTGATTATTGATCCCATAAGTTGTTTGCTCATAAAATCCCTATGCGTAGGAAGTGGGTTAGACTTAAATGTGCTAGTCATATTATTCATGATGCTCTCTTTATGTTTGAATTCTTATCCTTCATGTGAGCATCATTGAAATCAGCATGCCTAGCTAGGGGCGTTAAACGATAGCGCGTGTTGGGAGGCAACCCAATTTTATTTTAGTTCCTTGCTTTTTGTTCCTGTTTAGTAATAAATAATTCATATAGCCTCTGTTTATATGTGGTTTTATGCTTTTAATTAGTGTTTGTGCCAAGAA
The DNA here is from genome assembly GCF_003073215.2 of Triticum urartu. NCBI lineage: Eukaryota > Viridiplantae > Streptophyta > Magnoliopsida > Poales > Poaceae > Triticum > Triticum urartu. The sequence continues at coordinate 63,614,746 of NC_053022.1, read as the reverse complement.
GAACCGTTGGGAAGACTTGGGTAAAGTCTTGTTGATCTTGCTGTAAAAAACAGAAACTTTAGCGCTCACGAGAATTGCTTCCATTTTTATTTGGAGAGTGCTATTTAGTTAATTCTTTTTGCAGATGATTAATAGATAAATTCCTCAGGTCCAGAAATGTATTTGAGAATTTTATGAGTTCCAGAATTATACGTTTGATCCAAATTACTACAGACTGTTCTGTTTTTGACAGATTCTGCTTTTCATGTGTTGTTTGCTTATTTTGATGAATCTATGGCTAGTAAAATAGTTTATAAACCATAGAGAAGTTGTAATACAGTAGGTTTAACACCAATGTAAATAAAGAATGAGTTCATTACAGTACCTTGAAGTGGTGATTTATTTTCTTATACTAACGGAGCTTACGAGTTTTCTGTTAAGTTTTGTGTTGTGAAGTTTTCAAGTTTTGGGTAAGGATTCGATGGACTATGGAATAAGGAGTGGCAAGAGCCTAATCTTGGGGATGCCCGAGGCACCCCAAGGTAATATTTAAGCATAGCCAAGAGCCTAAGCTTGGGGATGCCCTGGAAGGCATCCCCTCTTTCGTCTTCGTTCATCGGTAACTTTACTTGGAGCTATATTTTTATTCGCCACATGATATGTGTTTCACTTGGAGCGTCAATTTATTTTGTTAGGATTTTCTTGCTGTTATTTATAACAATGTTTTGCATATTTTATTTCAATAAAAGTGGCATTGATAGCCTTTACTATGCCTATGTTACAAGTCCACATGTTGCTGTTTGAAAACAGAAAGTTTACCGCTGTTGCAATAATTCCCTAGAAAAGTCAGAATGTGATAAAATGTTGAAACCTTTTGCCTATTAAGCTCTGATAAATTTACTACAGTGGGAATTTTCTTTAATAATTTTTGGAGCTAGGTAAGTATGGATGTTGCTGCATTCTTTACAGACTATCCTGTTTAGGCAGATTGCTGTTATGTTTGCATTGTTTGCATATGTTTGCTTCTTTAATGATTCTATATGAGGATAGAACTATTAAATATGCAGAGGAATTTGGTATGCAATGTTTAATAATAATTTTAGTGATTTTCTACAGTAGAGTATGATAAGGTTTTGGCAATGGTTTATACTAACTTATCTCACTAGTCCTTGTTGAGTTTTGTGTGGATGAAGCTTTTGAGATTTAGGGAGACCGTGATATGAGAGGAATTAAGGAGACACAAAAGCTCAAGCTTGGGGATGCCCAAGGAACCCCAAGATAATATTTCAAGAAGTCTCAGGCGTCTAAGCTTGGGGATGCCCGCTTGGCATCCCACCTTTCTTCTTCAACAACTATCAGTTAGTTTCGGTTGATCCTAAGTTTTTGCTTCTTCACATGATGTTTGCTATTCTTAGATGTAATTTTCTTTTGCTTTGCTTGCTGTTTGAATAAAGTACCAAGATCTGAAATTATTAAATGTTAGAGAGTCTTCACATGGTTGCATAATTATTCGACTACTCATTGATCTTCACTTATATCTTTCAGAGTAGTTTGTCATTTGCTCTTGTGCTTCACTTATATCTTTTAGAGCATGGTGGCAGTTTTATTTTGAAGAAATAGATGAACTCTCATGCTTCACTTAGATTATTTTGAGAGTCTTAAATAGCATGGTAATTTGCTTAAAATCCTAATATGCTAGGTATTCAAGATTAGTAAAATTCTCTTATGAGTGTGTTGAATACTAAGAGAAGTTTGATACTTGATGATTGTTTTGAGATATGAGGATGGTAATATTAGAGTCATGATAGTTGAGTAGTTGTGAATTTGAGAAATACTTGTGTTGAAGTTTGTGATTCCCGTAGCATGCACGTATGGTGAACCGTTATGTGATGAAGTCAGAATATGATTTATTTATTGATTGCCTTCCTTATGAGTGGCGGTCGGGGACGAGCGATGGTCTTTTCTTACCAATCTATCACCCTAGGAGCATGCGTGTAATACTTTGCTTTGATAACTTGTAGATTTTTGCAATAAGTATATGAGTTCTTTATGACTAATGTTGAGTCCATGGATTATACGCACTTTCCCCATCCTTCCACCATTGCTAGCCTCTTTAATACTGCGCACTTTTCGCCGGTATCATACACCCACCATATACCTTCCTCAAAACAGCCACCATACCTACCTATCATGGCATTTCCATAGCCATTCCGAGATATATTGCCATGCAACTTTCCACCATTCCGTTTATTATGACACCCTTCATCATTGTCATATTGCTTAGCATGATCATGTAGTTGAGACAGTATTTGTGGCAAAGCCACCGTTCATAATTCTTTCATACTTGTCACTGATGCATCATCGCACATCCCGGTATACCACCAGAGGCATTCATATAGAGTCATATCTTGTTCTAGTATCGAGTTGTAATTATTGAGTTGTAAGAAAATAAAAGTGTGATGATCATCATCAATAGAGCATTGTCCCAAATAAAAAAAGAGAGAAAGGCTAAATAAAAAAAAGAAAGGCCAAATAAAAAAAGGAAAGGCCAAATAAAAAAAGGAAAGTCCAAATAAAAAAAGGGGACAATGCTACTATCCTTTTTCCACACTTGTGCTTCAAAGTAGCACCATGATCTTCATGATAGAGAGTCCCCTATGTTGTCACTTTCATATACTAGTGGGAATCTTTCATTATAGAACTTGGCTTGTATATTCCAATGATGGGCTTCCTCAATTTGCCCTAGGTCTTCATGAGCAAGCAAGTTGGATGCACACCCACTTAGTTTCTTTTTGAGCTTTCATATACTTATAGCTCTAGTGCATCCGTTGCATGGCAATCCCTACTCACTCACATTGATATCTATTGATGGGCATATCCATAGCCCGTTGATACGCCTAGTTGATGTGAGACTATCTTCTCCTTTTTTGTCTTCTCCACAACCACCATTCTATTCCACCTATAGTGCTATGTCCATGGCTCACGCTCATGTATTGCGTGAAGATTGAAAAAGTTTGAGAACATCAAAAGTATGAAACAATTGCTTGGCTTGTCATTGGGGTTGTGCATGATTTAAATATTCTGTGTGGTGAAGATGGAGCATAGCCAGACTATATGATTTTGTAGGGATAACTTTCTTTGGCCATGTTATTTTGAAGAGACATAATTGCTTAGTTAGTATGCTTGAAGTATTATTATTTTTATGTCAAAATGAACTTTTGTCTTGAATCTTTTGGATCTGAATATTCATATCACAAGTAGGAAGAATTACATTGAAATTATGCCAACTAGCATTCCACATCAAAAATTATCTTTTTATCATTTACCTACTCGAGGATGAGCAGGAATTAAGCTTGGGGATGCTTGATACGTCTCCAACGTATCTATAATTTTTGATTGCTCCATGCTATATTATCTACTATTTTGGGCAATATTGGGCTTTATTATCCACTTTTATATTATTTTTGGGACTAACCTATTAACCGGAGGCCCAGCCCAGATTTGTTGTTTTATGCCTATTTCAGTGTTTTGAAGAAAAGGAATATCAGACGGAGTCGAAACGGAACGAAATCAACTGGAGAAATTATTTTTGGAAGGAAACACACCTGATGGACTTGGACCCCACGTCAGAAGATACGGGAGCTGCCCACGAGGGTGGGGGGCGCGCCCACCCCCCTAGGGCGCGCCCCCTACCTCGTGGGGCCCCCGTGGCTCCCCTGACGAGCTTCTTCTGCCTATATAACTCCATATACCCTAAAACTTCCAAAAGGCACAATAGATCGGGAGTTCCGCCGCTAGAAGCCTCCGTAGCCACCGAAAACCAATCTAGACCTATTCCAGCACCCTGCCGGAGGGCGCAATCCTTCTCCAGTGGCCATCTTCATCATCCCGGTGCTCTCCATGATGAGGAGGGAGTAGTTCTCCCTCGGGGCTGAGGGTATGTACCAGTAGCTATGTGTTTGATCTCTCTCTCTCTCTCGTGTGCTTGATTTGGCACGATCTTGATGTATCGCGAGCTTTGCTATTATAGTTGGATCTTATGTTTCTCCTCCCCCTCTTCTCTCTTGTAATGAATTGAGTTTCCCCTCTGAAGTAATCTTATCGGATTGAGTCTTTAAAGATTTGAGAACACTTGATGTATGTCTTGCCGTGCGTATCTGTGGTGACAATGGGATATCACGTGCCACTTGATGTATGTTTTGGTGACCAACTTGCGGGTTCCTCCCATTAACCTATGCATAGGGGTTGGCACACCTTTTCGTCGTGATTCTTCGGTAGGAACTTTGGGGCACTCTTTGAGGTTCTATGTGTTGGTTGAATAGATGAATCTGAGATTGTGTGACGCATATCGTATAATCATACCCACGGATACTTGAGGTGACATTGGAGTATCTAGGTGACATTAGGGTTTTGGTTGATTTGTGTCTTAAGGTGTTATTCTAGTATGAACTCTAGGTCTGTTTGTGACACCTATAGGAATAGCCCAACGGATTGATTGGAAAGAATAACTTTGAGGTGGTTTCGTACCCTACCATAATCTCTTCGTTCGTTCTCCGCTATTAGTGACTTTGGATTGACTCTTTGTTGCATGTTGAGGGATAGTTATGTGATCCAATTATGTTAGTATTGTTGAGGGAACTTACACTAGCGAAAGTACGAACCCTAGGCCTTGTTTCCTATCATTGCAATACCGTTTACGCTCACTTTTATCACTTGTTACCTTGCTGTTTTTATAATTTCAGATTACAAATACTCATATCTACTATCCATATACCACTTGTATCACCATCTCTTCGCCGAACTAGTGCACCTATACAATTTACCATTGTATTGGGTGTGTTGGGGACACAAGAGACTCTTTGTTATTTGGTTGCAGGGTTGCTTGAGAGAGACCATCTTCATCCTACGCCTCCTACGGATTGATAAACCTTAGGTCATCCACTTGAGGGAAATTTGCTACTGTCCTACAAACCTCTGCACTTGGAGGCCCAACAACGTCTACAAGAAGAAGGTTGTGTAGTAGACATCACCCCCGGACGCCGATGATCTTAGTCACATAGTCCAGCAACCTGAAGAGTCAGCCCGAAAACTCTGGACAAGGTTCTTAATTAAAAAGAACCAAATCGTCGACTGTCCGGACGTCGAAGCCGTAGCAGCCTTTAAACACAGCATCCGTGACAAATGGCTCGCCCGACACCTCGGCCAAGAGAAGCCAAATCCATGGCATCCATTACAGCACTCATGACCCGCTTTTGCACGGGAGAAGATAGCTAGTTAGCCCGTAGCAACAACGGTACCAGTGACCCTGGTACTTCTGAAACCAGAAACGGCAGCGGCAGGCCCCGACGCAACAAACACAATCGTCAAAGTAACAATGATAATACCGAAGACACCTCGGTCAATGTCGGTCTCAGTGGCTCCAAATATAGTCAACAGAAGAAGCCATTTAAAACAAATAAAGACGGTTCATCTAGCCTGGACGGAATACTTGATCGACATTGCCAAATTCACGGCACTCCCGATAAGCTTGCCAACCATACCAACAGAAGCTGTTGGGTCTTTAAACAAACCGGTAAGCTAAACACCAGACATAAGGAGAAGGGGTCGCCCAGTGAGGACGACGACGATGAGCCTCATCCACCAAACACCATGGGACAGAAGAAATTTCCCCCCGAGGTCAAAATGGTGAATATGATATACGCTACTCACATCCCCAAGCGGGAGCGCCAGCGCGCTCTAAGGGACGTCTATGCGGTAGAGCTAGTCGCCCCAAAATTAATCCATGGTCAGCCTGTTCGGTCACTTTCGATCACAGAGACCATCTAGCTAGTATCCGTCATGGAGGCTTGGCCGCGTTGGTACTCGACCCAATTATCGATGGATTCCACCTTACGCGGGTACTCATGGACAGCGGCAGCAGCCTTAACCTGCTCTATCAAGATACAGTCCGCAAAATGGGTATTGATTTGTCAAGAATTAAACCCACAAAAACTATCTTTGAAGGAGTAATACCTGGTGTAGAGGCTCGTTGCACGGGCTCAATCAGATTGGAAGTCGTCCTTAGTTCGCCGGACAAGTTCCGAAGCGAGGACTTGATCTTCGACGTCGTCCCCTTCCGTAGCGGCTATGACGCACTACTCGGATGAACCGCGTTCACTCGCTTCAATGTGATCCCGCATTACGCATATCTCAAACTGAAGACGCCCGGACCACGTGGTGTTATAACAGTCAATGGAAACACGGAGCGCTCCCTCTGTACTGAGGAGCACACCGCGGCCCTTGCAGCGGAAGTCCAGGGCGGCCTTATCAAGCCAAACACTACATCGGCAATCAAGCCCCGGACACTGTTAAACGCGTCCATACTACTCGGCAGAGCGACGGTCCATCTCGTCTGGAGCTCGATTAGCAAGCCTCCGTCTCAGCCCCAACCGAATTGCGGCATATGTACCATGCATACATAACTATGCACTAAAGATACCATGGGCCAAGATGGGGGCATAGTAAAGACAAAGTCCACAATACGGCTCGACCCTACCTGGACCCTCATGTTTCTTCTCTCTTATTTTTTTCTTTTCCAGGTCCCTCATGAGAACCCGATCGTTGATCCTTTTGAACGATAATACAGCAAGGAGGAAAAACAGCATAGACGTGTGGCAGAGTATCTAAAAGATCTTTAAAATCACCTCTTCCTTTTTAGGACACGCACACAGCTTTTTCCCTGGTGCTCGGCATGCAAAATAGCCTCGATGCTTATCGCATCGTTTGTAAAAATATGTTTTGACGTATGAATCAGACTATAACGAAAACAGTTTTTCGCCCAACATATTCGGTACTGGCTTATTTCCTAATCTGTATTCCCTTTTTTCATCTAATCGCCATGTACACCTCGGTACAACTTATACCGCCAGGGGCTCCATTCGGCCACATACATTTCTTAAAAATAAAATAAGTCCGAACACTTTTATAGTAAAATTCGACATCTCGAATATAGCATTATATGCATCGGCTCCGAATCATGTCTTTGGTCAATAGTTGGGTTGCCCGGCTCCTGTGGTTACTACCTTACCTTCCGCTCGTTCGGCTATGGTATTAAAGGGAGAACTACTGCGATTGTGTTTCCGGTTCATTCGGATAAACACCTCAGTAGAGAAAGCCGAAAACTGACTGTCATGATGCGGCGAGAGATGGTCAGCTATTCGGTGACTAAATATAAATCTCTCGCGATTTTTTCCGCATTACACGAAGGACCGGTTTCCACCCGGGCAGGCGTCTACAGCACCCACGTTTAGATAATCGAATAATACCAGGGGCTGCGCCTACAATCTCATTGTCAAACTCCTATGGCTAAGTGAGAGCGATAACGCCACATAGTCTGATTGCCTGGTTCGCCGCACTAACACCTCCTTCAAGGACCAATCCGTTGGGTCAAGTGTGTCCAGGTGCCATTCCGAACACCCCCGTACTACCTACGTGGGGGCTAAAGCCGACGACTGGCCAACTCTCAGATACCGTAAACGGTCGCACAGGAGGAAAAGAATTAGAAGTAAAACAAGCAACATATTGTACATAAGCCTTGTTTCATAATACAAAGTTCGGGCAGCATGGATACATTCATTCGAAGATAATATCCTTCGAACACTGGCCCTCTACAATGCGGGGACCTTCCAAGACTTCATCAAAATACCGCTCCGGCGTGCGGTGCTCCTTGCCTGCGGGCGGTCCCTTGGTTGCCAGCTAGAAGGTGTTCATCTTCGCCCACTATACCTTGACGCGAGAGAAGGCCATCCGGGCACCTTCAATACAGACCGACTACTTTATGGCATCCAACCGGGGGCAAGCACTGACTAGCCGCTTCACGAGCCCGAAGTAGCTACCGGGTATAGGCTCGGCGGGCCAGAGACGGATTATAATATCCCTCATAGCTAATCCGGCCATCCTATGCAGTTCGGTCAACTATTTTAGCTGATCGCTGAGGGGCACGGGATGCTTTGGCGCAAGGTACTACGACCAGAACAGCTTCTCCGTCGAGCTCCCCTCTTCGGCTCGGAAGAACTCCGCGGCATCAGCAATACTCCGGGGCAGTTCCGCAAATGCTCCTGGAGAACTCCAAACCCGGGTCAATAAGAGGTACCTTCTCCTCAAAAATTTACTCTGCATAATAAAGGCCTTACCCGCCGCAATCTTCTTGGCCTCTTGAATCTCCCGGTAGGCGCCTTGGGCTTCAACCCAGGCCACCTGTGTGCTCTGGAGGGCCTTAGCATGTTCGGCATCTTGATTAGTAATCTTGCGCTCCAAGGACTCACATTTGCTTATGGCATCCCAGAGCTCTTACTGAACTTCCTCTACCCTTGATTCATGCTTTTGGCGGGTGGCTCATTCCTCCTCCACCTCCTTGGCTTCGGCCAGTGCGTTCTTGAGGGTCTCGACCTCAGACGCGTCAATTGTAAGCATAATTACAAAACTCAGCAAGATAATAAACCAGCACGTCATATCATTTCATATATGAATAGGTATCACGTACCTTTCTTCTCCTCCAATCGTTTGTTGGTGCGGATGAGCTCTTCATCGGCTCGCTCCAGCCTCCACTTTAGTTCGGATACTTCGGTGGTATGATCGGCTGTCGCTAACTTTGAAGCATGGTTGTTCAAATAGACATGTATGATCATCTCCTGTGCAATATTCCATCCTCTATTCGGCCTCTCTTCACGAATGTCGAACAGAGTCTCAAGGGCTACTAACTATACACAGGCATCCTTCTATATAGATAAAAAGTACTACATCCCATACCTCAAAGCCTCTTAAAAGGCTGGTGTAGGCTTCATTCAATCCGCTTTTAGCGGACCGAACCTTTTCAACCACCGTACCCATAAGGGTATGATGTTCCTCAACAATGGAGGCGCTCTGAAGCGCTTCCACCAGAGTGTTCGGCGCCTCTGGATTGACTGAGGTCGCCGGTCGAGTCGACGCACCCCCTTCTTTCGAAGGAGGCTGCTCACCTGATTCTTGGAGCCGTGTCGGTCTCCGAAATTATATTTGGTTGGGGCCCCAATTGGGCATGGCCCTCGTCGCCAGTTTCCATGGGGGTCGGTTCCCCCATGTTTTTGGCGGTACAGGTATTACCCTTTGGCGCCACCTTGACGGCTTCCCGCACCTCTCCATGGCCTAGAGTGGTCCTTCTGGACAACACTTCAGTGTTGTCCGTTGTCGTAGTTTTGTCACGGTAGATGTCCTTGTGAAAGGACTTAGTCGTGGAGCCATCGCTACGGGTTAGCTTAAAGGGGTTAAAGTGGACAAGGGACGCGAGAGATTTATACTGGTTTGGCCGCTTACGATGAAGGTAAAAGCCTACTCCAGTTGTGATGGAATTGCTAGGGTTTCAATGACCAGGGAGCGAATCCGCTTTGCCTGGCTCTCGAGTTGTTGTGTGTTGTCCCTAAACCGCCGCCGGGTCGTCCATTTATATACATAGGTCGACGCCCGTCGGTTTACGGAGTCCCACGGCCGGATCATCAACGTGTCCAACTCGGTCTCTATTCCTCCTATCTTACAATAAAGTTACATGATAATGTCGGTTTACATCTACAGGCCTTAACCCGCCTTTGGGCCTTGGGCCTTCATAAAGCGCCACCATCCTTTGTCTTCCTGGGCTTCTAATCCTCATAGAGTTAACCCGGTCACTCCTGGCCGGTTTACGTCCAGAAGTAATATCCCCAACATTAGGCCCCAGATTGATTTGAACTTGTTCATGTCAATCCTCAATACTTAGAAAAATTCCTGCCCTTGCACCTTCGCATAAATCTTGTAAACCGCCCTAACATCATCCTCCGGATTTGTAGTAAACCGCCTTGACATCACCTATTTATTTAAAGCTGAAGATACCCCTTTTATTAATGAGCATCCGAAAATCGAGGCAACAATCTTGTTATCTATCCATTTTTTGGGCTCCTCGATTCCTGCGCCTGTCGCTTATCTCTTTGTCCTTATAAATAGGGCGGAGGACCCCCTTCCTTTTCCTTCCGTTGCCCTCTCCTCTCTTCTTCCTCCTCGTGACGCCTCTGCACCTGAGCGTCGCCGTCGTCGTCGAGCTTCGTCTTTGCCTCATCATTGGCTGCTGCATCGACCTGATCGCTCCAGAGAGACGCGACACACCTCTGCTACTTCGATAGCTATTGTAAGCCTTCCCCCCTTTCTCTGTAGATCCACTTAAGGTTCATATGAGTTCATGGCACTCCCTTCCTGTTCTTCATTAGTCCATACATAGCAGACCTAAGACTTGATGTGTTTCATGTAATAACTATGGTAGTCTTTATCTCAGCCATTAAACGAAACCTTATACACATAAGAACTTGATCTAGATCTTTACTGCTTCAGGACCATACTGTTTTTAGGTCAAAATATTTTTTCCTTTTCTTGACTTGCAGTAGATCCAAAATGCGAATGTGATTCTGTGAAACCTGTTTTTCTTCACTTAGCCATTTTTTGCTTCAGATCTGTACCTTCCTTACCTGCACAGGCGGTTTATCTCCGTAGAAAATAATATTTCATTTACCATTAGTCGCCTTGTAAACTGTTCATCGCTTTACCACTTAAAAACACTCTGTCGTAGGCGGTTTATAACCTCCTCCGGTTTATCAATATTACATGCTTGAATTCCTTTTTCCTCAACCTGTTGAACCTTATGCATTGTCATTTAATGAATCATAAACCGGCATTATTTCTTTCCAGCTCTTCACTTGCAATGCCCAAACAATTCTATTCCTATAACTGGGTCCCTTCCCGGGTTACTGAGGAGCAACTGAATAGAATGGTTAAAATTGGTACCTTACCGAAGTAAAATGAAATCCAGTGGCGAGTTCCTGGGCCGGAAAATCCTCCTGCCCCTAGAGAGGGTGAAGTAGTGGTGTTTGTTGATCATATAGGCCGTGGTTTTAAACCGCCTGGATCCAAGTTTTTCCGAGATGTACTTGCCAGCTTTCAGATCCACCCTCAAGATATTGGACCCAACTATGTATCCAATATCTGCAACTTTTTAGGTTTTTTGTGAAGCGTATCTACAAGAAGAACCAACTGTCGAGCTGTTCCGGTATTTCTTCCACTTAAACCGTCACACTGAATTCGTAGACGGGCCCAATACTGAACTTGGTGGCGTCTCCATTCGGAAAAGGAAGGACGTTAGTTTTGCTCACGCCAAACTTCACGGTCACCCAAAGGAATGGAATCAAACTTGGTTCTATAGCAAAGACACCTCTCCTGAAGATGAGAACTCTCTGTCGGGTTACCGTGCTCACCGGCTCGCCAATACTCATCCACTTCCGCAACGACTAAGTGCCAAGGAACGGGCCTCGTACGCACCACAACTCGCCAAGCTTAGAGCTTTCATGGCCAACGGTTTAACAGGTGTGGACTTCGTCCATTGCTGGATATCCTGGAGTATCTTGTCGTTAAGTCGCCGCTCCAGTTTAATGTGTGAGTATACTGGTGACGCAAAAGACTCCCAGCGTCATATTGACATTCAGCTAACAGATGAGGAAGTTATTGAGTCTGTTAAGAAAATGCTGAATGAACTGGAAGCTGTCTGTAGTAAGACTGGGTTAAGTCCCTTTTATACACAGAACAAACCGCCTGTTGTAAGTATTGTTTTTGCTTCCGCTTTACACCTGATATTTTTGAACTGTGCAACTTTGAATACCCTCTGCCCATTTATAAACAGGGTGATGATCCGTTCTAGAAAAAGAAACCTCAGGAAAAGCGATGAAGCCTTCTCGACCTAAAACGAAAGGTGTCAAGAAAACCACGAAGAGGAAGGCAACTGAACCCATTGGTTTAGAGCTTGATGACGACCCTGATGAACCGGAAGCAGAGGTAGAACTTGATTCACTTGGTTCACTTTTCATGCACCTCATTGACAATGATATTTATTAGGACGACGTTGAGGGCAGCCAAGCTAGCGATGCAGAGGTAATTATCCTTTCCTCCGGTTTAGACCCTCTGCCAACACAAAAAATCCGTCAAGCAGTCCGGAAAGTAAGATTTTCTCACCCTCTTGCTCACTTGGATCCAAAATTTATTTTGAAGAAGCAGCAGCACGAGGCTCGCCGCACAACCCGGCACAGCGGCCAAACGGTCACTTCGACCGGTTTACTGAACACCCCGGTTCAAAAACGCCGACCTGAGGTCTCACCCACTTCGGACACTTCTTATCCCAAGGCAAGCTATTTCCGACAACCTCTTAATCCGTCTGATTCGAATTATCAGGTGACACCTCCTTCATCATCTGGCGAATCAACGGCCACACAACTCCCTCCTCTTAAGACCATTGCTGGGTAAGTATTTGAACTCAATCTTTTGATGTTTCACACTTTATATGCTATGCTAACCTTTGCATCTGTTCTTTTTAGAGCCAAAGCCAGACCCAGTAAGAAGGCTCGGGTGAATAACCCATCTGAAGACCATGTGGTGATTGAACCAGAGCTGACTACGGAACCGGAAGGTCCAAATACTGAGGCCACATTTGATGAACCGCCCCCTCAAGATCATAACGTTAATGAACAAATAGAAGTTGATACCACTGTGCAAGATGATAAACCGGCAAGTCCAGTCCGGACTGATGACGGACCTTCTAGTCCAGTGAAGGCTACTAACATTCTATCAACTCCAGAAAAAGCTGCTGGTGACAAGGAAGATGAGGTTATCATTACTGGTGTTGGCCACACCTCTCCTGGCCATCCCGTTGTATTGGCAAAACATAGTGCCAAGGAAGAGTGTGCTGCCATGGAGAAAGTCAAGTGGAGCACCGATTTATCAAGCTATGCCCACCTTAACACCCAAGAGCTCCATTCTGGTTTTCTGAACCGCCTGTACTCAAACCATGACTATGAAGCCGGTTTAGTGAATTTGATGAAGGAACGTTATGAAGTAAGTACAAATCCTCTTCTCTCTTAAGTCCAATTGTAAGTACCAATTCCAGTAGCTCCCAAGGGCCGATTTATGATAATGATCAAAAACCGGGACTTTATAATACCATACGTCTGCATACTTATCCTCCAAGGGGCCGTTGATCCTTTTAAAAATGAACCGGTACTTTAGGATGGTATCCCTGTAACTTTCATCTGTGTAGTCCCCAAGGGCCGGTTTACCTTTCCAAGGTGAACCGGGACTTTTAATTACTGTTACTTTTGAGCAGATGTACATTAGCACCCAAGTGCCAAGAATAATGCTTGTATTATACGCTTGGGACTTGAAATAATTTTCTCGAATGAAGCAAATAGGCATTAGCCCCCAAGTGCAAAGTGCATAACTTGTTATACGCTTGGTACTTCAAGTATACATAGCTCATTGATGATATATCTTGTCTTTGTAGGCCGAGCTGAGTAAGAAGGATGCCCAAATCGCTGACCTTCAGGAGAACATTAAATCTCAGCAAGCGAAGGCATCCAAAGCCAAGGAAGAACTGACTAATGCCTTAGCAGCCATGGAGAAGCTGAAGGAAACCTTTAAGGAGGATGCAGATTGGGACACAGAGAAGGCCGCTTTAGCAAAGAAGGCCGAAGACGCAGAAGCAGCCCTGAAACCGGTGGTTGAGGAACTCGCCGGTTTAAAGCAGCAAATAAACGCTATGACCTCTGTTGTGTTTGGTACGTTTCCTCATCGGACGTTTTTCCAAGTCACTTTTTCCTTATCAGTTGTCGGTTTACTAATGCTTACAATGTCACAGGGACCCGCATTACTCATCTGGGCTCTGATATGCGGATGAACCTGAAGGCTGCCTATACGTTGATAGAGCAGCTATATTCCGGATCCCAACAGGCTATCTGCGCTGCTGCTTACAACAGGCCTCCTCCAATGTTGATAAAAGAAACCATCGAGAAGCTGTCAATGTTGCCTGCCCGGTTGGATGAACTGAAAAATTAGCTGCAAGGTCAGGCGTTGTTACTGCGCTAATCCGGGCCAAGGCATGGATTCCAGATCTTGAACCGGCAGATATTGGCCAAGGCTACCCCAGCATAAAGAAAGACGGTTTATAATTCAACAATGATGATCTCCGAAGACTAACAAGGGAAATGCGACCCATAGCGAGCAAATTGGCAGATGAAATGGATCTGTCTCATTATCAGCCAGTTTATGATGTTGATCAGAAAAGATATCCCACACCGATACATGATGTAGAGGATCTTGTTCCACCAATTCGTAAGCACACTTATGCCCCTGACATTGATCCTTCCCCCCTTATAAGTGAAGAAGCCGTGGTCCAAGCTTTAACCGTAATCGATTGGATAACAATTGATTTCCAGCGACTGGGTAGAGAGGAGGAGGATGCACCTACTCAAGATGATCCGCAATCTTCAAGTCGTCCTGGTGATGAATCCTGAACCGGAGGCCGCTTTAGCCCGTCGTAGCCTACCCTTTCTTGCTGAAACAATCATCCTGTGTGGGCAGAAAAAACGCCTTGTAATAGGCTAGTTCAAACACCTTGTCTGTTATGCCATCAAGCATACTTATGTTGCTGGATACTGATAACTCGCCATGCTTTTGGGATTGTTATTTATATTCATAATCCGTAGTGGATGTATGTTAACTTGTTCCTGCATACAAGAGATTAAAAAAGGGTCCTGGTGGTTTACCGCTGGACGGGTCATGACGCCCAAAAATAGAACCTGTATGTAGGACCAAGGCTGTTTATAAGATAGAAAAATACTTATTACCTCGTTCTTTTCACCCATGGCTGTGTAAAAAAGAGGTGATAACACCAAGCTAGAGTATAGATGACTCCTTGCAGGTTTGCCGGTTTATGATAAAACCATATCGGGTTATGATACACACCGGTTTAACCATATAACACTGGTGACTAGTAGTCAAAACCAGACCGGAACAGAAAAAGCCAGATTATAGCTGATCATGTACTAACAATTTAGCATTGTAAGTCACACTGGGTTTTAGTAAATGCCAGTTTATTAGAAAATACTTATGAATATCAAAAAAGAACAACTTTGTAAAAAACATAAGAAGAATATGCAAGGCTTTTCATGGGCTGCCAGGCCCTAAATCGAGGCTTTTCATGGGTTGCCAGGCCACTGAGTTAAACCATTTTTCAAAGCCTTTTAAGATGGACCTCAATCTTTAACCAATCATCGTTTTAACTTTGACAAGTTCATGGCCTATGAGATTGACTTGTCAAACGTTCGACGGTTCATACCAGGTTTACCTGGACGGAGTGGCTTACTTAAAGAGGCAGGATAACCCGGGGTTTTAGGTGAATTCACTTGGCTTCCAAGCCTGGCTTGATAGCCTATTGCAAAGGTGCAGACTCTTTGTTCTTTGAGAAGCAAAAGAGCCCCTAAGAAACATTTGAGTTGTGCTCGGCGGGTGCCTATGTTTGAGTTGTGCCGGTGCAACAATTTCTTTGGCCCCACATAATTTCCTGTTGGCTTTAAGCCTATCAAGAGGTGTAGCTATGGTGTAAATACAACCAAGCCCCCTAGTGATTTCCCTTTGGCTTTAAGCCTATCAAGAGGTGTAGTTATGGTTTAAATACAACCAAGCCCCCTAGTGATTTCCCTTTATATGTGTGGCTTTACAAGCCGGATCAACAGAACTCCGCTTTGTAAACAGAAGCCCCCATGAAAACACATGATGTAAAACAAACAGAGACCCCGCTTTAGCTGAGGCTCCGGTTTATTATATCAACTATCATATATACATTGTCATAATTATGTACATGAAAAAGAGCCTATGGCTCAAGTATAGTAAGGCCGAAGATGAGCTATATTCCATGGCTGCTGGGTCTCCTCCTCTGATTTACGTGAGTCTTTGTGCTCTCGAACATCGATAAGGTAGTATGATCCATTGTGCAATTTTTTGCTGACCACAAAAGGCCCTTCCCAAGGTGGCGATAACTTGTGCATATCAGTCTGATCCTGGATGAGCCGGAGCACCAGATCGCCTTCTTGAAAAGTCCCGGTTTTAACCCGGCGGCTGTGATAACGTCGGAGATCTTGTTGGTAAATCACCAAACGTGTTGTCGCAAGATCACGCTCCTCATCTAACAGGTCCAGTGAGTCCTGACGTGTTTTCTTGTTATCAGCTTCAACATAAGCCGCCACACGGGGCGAGTCATGACGTATGTCACTAGGGAGAACTGCTTCTGCTCCGTAAACCATGAAGAAAGGCGTGTAACCCGTAGATCTGTTTGGTGTGGTGTTGATGCTCCATAACACGGAAGTTAACTACTCCACCCAACAACCCGGTGTCCGCTTTAAAGGAACCATAAGCCGGGGCTTGATACCTCTCAAAATTTCTTGATTGGCCCTTTCTGCCTGACCATTAGATTGGGGGTGAGCCATTGATGACACATCAAGCCGGATGTGCTCTCATTGAGAAAATTCCTCCATAGCACCCTTGGACAGATTAGTACCATTATCAGAGATAATGTTGTGTGGAAAACCAAACCGGAAGATCACCTTTTTGATGAATTGAACCGCCGTGGCTGCATCACACTTACTGACTGGCTCTGCCTCTACCAACTTGGTAAACTTATCAACTGCTACCAACAGGTGAGTCTTCTTATCCTTGGACCTCTTAAAAGTTCCAACCATATCGAGCCCCCAAGTTGCAAACGGCCAAGTTATTGGAATCATTCTTAACTCTTGGGCTGGAACATGGGCACGGCGTGCAAACTTTTGACAACCATCACACCTCTTTACCAAATCCTCAGCATCAGCATGAGCCGTCAACCAATAGAAGCCGTGACAAAAAGCCTTAGCCACCAAGGATTTTGAACCGGCGTGGTGACCACAATCTCCCTCGTGGATCTCACGCAAGATCTCACAACCTTCTTGAGGGGAGACACAACGCTAAAATGCTCCTGTGATGCTACAATGATGTAGCTCCCCATTGACAATGGTCATTGACTTGGAACGCCGGATTATCTGCCGGGCCAAGATCTCATCGTCTGGCAACTCGCCCCGGTTCATGTATGCCAGGTACGGGACCGTCCAATCCAGAATGACATGAAGAGCCGCCACCAATTGAGCCTCCGGGTCAGGCACAGCCAAGTCCTCCTCTGTAGGTATTTTCACTGCCGGATTATGCAGTACATCGAGGAAGGTATTGGGTGGCACCGGTTTATGTTGAGAGCCTAGGCGACTTAAAGCGTCTGCTGCTTCGTTCTTCCGCCGGTCTATGTCGTCCACTTGATAACCCTTGAAGTGACCAGCCACTGCATCCACCTCTCGTCTATACGCTGCCATAAGTGGATCCTTGGAATCCCAAGTGCCAGATACCTGCTGACCCACCAGGTCCGAGTCACCAAAGCACTTAACCCGGCTTAAGTTCATTTCCTTAGCCATCCGAAGACCATGGAGCAAGGCCTCATACTTAGCTACATTGTTAGTACAAGGGAACATTAAACGGAGAACATAACAAAACTTATCACCTCGTGAGGAAGTTAATATGACTCCAGCCCCCGAGCCCTCCAATTGCCTGGACCCATCAAAGTGAATAGTCCAATAAGTGTTGTCTGGATTTTCCTCCGGTGCTTGCGAATCTGTCCAATCATTGATGAAGTCCACAATGCTTGGGATTTGATTGCTGTGCGAGGTGTATATTTGAGTCTGCGAGGTCCAAGCTCAATAACCCACTTAGCAACCTGGCCAGTTGCTTCTCTGTTTTGGATGTTGTCTCCCAGTGGGGCTGAACTGACCACTGTGATAGGATGACCTTGAAAATAATGCTTGAGATTCCGGCTTGCCATAAAAAACTCCATACACCAGTTTCTGCCAATGTGGGTATCTCTGTTTGGACTCTATAAGCACCTCGCTGATATAATAAACTGGCCATTGAACCGGATAATCTTTGGATAATCTTTCCCAGCCTCCTTGCGCTCCACAACAATAGCCACACTAACAGCTCGGGCATTAGCAGCCACATATAGCAATAAAGGCTCCTTATCAACCGGAGCGCAAGGATAGGTGGCTTGGCTAACTGTCTTTTCAGATCTGCAAGTGCTTCATCAGCAGCATCACTCCAGACAAAGTGATATGTTTTCTTTAACATCTGATACAAAGGGATAGCCTTCTCTCCAAGGCGACTGATAAACCGGCTTAAGGCTACAATCCGGCCCGCCAGACGTTGAACATCATTAATGCATGCCGGTTTAGCCAGAGACGTGATAGTTGTGATCTTCTCCGGACTAGCTTCAATCCCCCTGTTAGACACCAGAAAACCCAAAAGCTTGCCTGCCGGTACACCAAAGACACATTTGGCCAGATTAAGCATCATCTTATAAACCCGGAGGTTATCAAAAGTTTCCCTCAAGTCACCTATCAATGTCTCCTCCTTTCTGGATTTCACCACAATATCATCCACATATGCATGTACATTGCGGCCAATCTGTTTATGTAGACAATTCTGAACACAACGCTGATAAGTTGCCTGGGCACTCTTGAGCCCGAAAGGCATAGATACATAGCAGAAGGCTCCAAAGGGAGTTATGAAGGATGTCTTCTCCTGGTCCTTAACTGCCATTTTGATTTGATGATAACCAGAATAAGCATCCAGAAAACACAAACGGTCACAACCTGTTGTAGCATCAATAATTTGATCGATTTGAGGGAGAGCAAAGGGTTCAGCTGGACAGGCTTTGTTTAAATCTTTGTAATCTACACACATACGCCAAGTGCCATTTTTCTTAAGTACCAGCACCGGATTAGCTAACCACTCAGGGTGAAAGACCTCCACAATAAACCCCGCTGCTAAGAGCCAGGCTACCTCCTCGCCAATAGCATTACGCCTTTCTTCGTTGAAGTGGCGAAGAAACTGTTTGACCGGTTTAAACTTAGGATCTATATTAAGGGTGTGCTTAGCGAGTTCCCTCGGTACACCTGGCATGTCAGAAGGCTTCCATGCAAAGATGTCCCGGTTCTCACGGATGAACTCGATGAGCGCACCTTCCTATTTCGGATCCAAGTTAGCGCTGATGTTGAACTACTTGGATGAATCACCAGGAACAAAGTCAACCAATTTAGTCTCCTCATCCGATTTAAACTTCAGTGCCAGATCATGCTCCGTAGTTGGCTTTTTTAGAGAATTCATATCTGCCGGATCAACATTATCTTTGTAAAATTCAGCTCCTCCGTGGCACAAACCGACTCAGCATAAGCCGCATCCCCTTCTTCACATTCCAAAGCAATCTTCCGTCTTACATGCACCGTGATGGTCCCCTTATGACCCGGCATCTTAAGCTGTAAATAAACATAACAAAGTGTGGATCGAAAGTATGTCTAGAGGGGGTGTGATTAGACTACTTGACCAAATAAAAACTTAACCTTTTCCCAATTTTAGTTCTTGGCAGATTTTAGCTATTGTAGGACAAGTCAAGCAATCATCACACAATTCAAGCAAGCATGCAAAGAGTATATTGGCAGCGGAAAGTAAAGCATGCAACTTGCAAGAATGTAAAGGGAAGGGTTTGGAGAATTCAAACGCAATTGGAGACACAGATGTTTTTCCCGTGGTTCGGATAGGTGGTGCTATCCTACATCCATGTTGATGGAGACTTCAACCCACGAAGGGTAACGGTTGCGCGAGTCCACGGAGGGCTCCACCCATGAAGGGTAATGGTTGCACGAGTCCCACAAAGGGCATCCACGGAGGGCTCCACCCACGAAGGGTCCACGAAGAAGCAACCACCCATGAAGGGTCCACGAAGAAGCAACCTTGTCTATCCCACCATGGCCATCGCCCACGAAGGACTTGCCTCACTAGCGGTAGATCTTCACGAAGTAGGCGATCTCCTTGCCCTTACAAACTCCTTGGTTCAACTCCACAATCTTGTCGGAGGCTCCCAAGTGACACCTAGCCAATCTAGGAGACACCACTCTCCAAGAAGTAACAAATGGTGTGTAGGTAATGAACTCCTTGCTCTTGTGCTTCAAATGATAGTCTCCCCAACACTCAACTCTCTCTCATAGGATTTGGATCTGGTGGAAAGAAGGTTTGAGTGGAAAGCAACTTGGGGAAGGCTAGAGATCAAGATTCATATGGTACGAATGGAATATCTTGGTCTCAACACATGAGTAGGTGGTTCTCTCTCAGAACATATGAGTTGGAATTGTGTATGTGTTCTGATGGCTCTCTCCACGAATGAAGAGGAGGTGGAGGGGTATATATAGCCTCCACACAAAATCCAACCATTACACACAGTTTTCCAATCTCGGTGGGACCGAATCAACAAACTCGGTCGGACCGAAAAGGTAAACCTAGTGACCGTTAGAGATTTTCGGTGGGACTGACATGCAACTCGGTAGGACCGATATGGTTAGGGTTTGGGCATAACGTAATCTCGGTGAGACCGATTACACAAACTCGGTGAGACCGATTTTGGTAATTAGCTAACCAGAGAGTTGGTCAGGCAAACTCGGTGGGACCGATTTGCTCTTTCGGTGAGACCGAAAAGTTACAAAAAGGAAACACTGAATTTACATTGCAATCTCGGTGGGACCGATCCGCTCTTTCGGTGAGACCGAAAAGTTACGAAAAGGAAACAGAGAGTTTGCAATCCCATCTCGGTGAGACCGAGATCCCTATCGGTAGAACCGAATTGCTAGGGTTTGGCAGTGGCTTATGACAAGTGAAACTCGGTGGCGCTGGATAGAAAGAATCGGTAGGACCAAGTTTGGCTTTGGGTTTAGGTCAAATGTGGATATGGGAAAGTAGTTGAGGGTTTTGGAGCATATCACTAAGCTTATGAAGCAAAAGGCTCATTAAGCAACACCTCATCCCTCCTTGATAGTATTGGCTTTTCCTAAAGACTCAATGTGATCTTGGATCACTAAAATATAAAATGAAGAGTCTTGAGCTTTTGAGCTTGAGCCAATCCTTTGTCCTTAGCATTTTGAGGGTTCCACTTTCACATCCATGCCATGCCAATCATTGAGCTTTCCTGAAATAGTCATCTTGGAATAGCATTAGCTCAATGAGCTATATGTTGTTATGAATTACCAAAACCACCTAGGGATAGTTGCACTTTCAATCTCCCCCTTTTTGGTAATTGATGACAACATATAGATCAAAGCTTCGACAAATGATAATAAGCGTGAAATATATCGTCGCTTTGAGAAGTATGTGACAAGTAAGAGCTCCCCCTAAATTTGTGCATATTTAAAATTTGCTTTGGACTGCAAATGCACAAAGAGTTAGAGTCATGGGTTACTCTTCCATGTCACATACATCTTGGTGGAGCACTTAAAATGATAAGAATGAAATACATGCACTCATCACCAAGAATAGTGAATGATCACATAAGATAGATAAGATGATAATATTAAGCAAACATTAAGTGTAGCTTATGATCAAACACATGATCATCAATGTCTCACAGATAATGACATAGTATCTCAAGCACTCAAAAGCAAACAAAGTTCGAAAAACCACCAAATAAAACAAGAGAGAATAAAAGCAACACTCTCTCTCGAAGCCTATGATCTATACATTTTCTCCCCCTTTGGCAACAAGTTACCAAAAAGTTCCTAGAAAATGCATAGTGCTAAGTCGACACTCAGGCTTGATCTTCAGGTGGTGGTGGAGTCCGGATCACTCCAAGGATGAAGCCTTCTGTAGACGTGGTTGGAGTTGAGGCTGAAGTGGACGCTGGAGCTGGTGGAACTGAAGTTGTAGCTGGTGCAGAAGTGGTGGCTCTGGTGTCAGCAACTGGCACTGCATGTGATCTCTGAGCTCTTGGCACTCTGGCAAATGCATCAGTTGTAGTCTTGCCTCTCCTCTCCTGCATGTCATCCTGGAGCTGCTCCACTGCAGTCTGAATCTCTGTCACTTTGACATCCAAGTCATAGAACTTTTGTTCCATGATCCTCTCTAAGCTCTGCTGATTCTGAGTGAGGGTGGCCAGTCCTTGCTCAATCCTCAGTGTGGATGCAATCAAGTAACCAAGCTGCTCTTGTTTGGTTTTCAAGAAATACTCAGATGCCTCCTCTTGAGTTGGCATCTTGGCAGCTTTCTCCTTCCTCTCCTGCTCCTTCTTTGCTTGTGCTTGAACTGATGATGGTTCATTCTCATTCATCACAACTTGGTTATCCTCAAAGTCTGGATGAATAGGCAAGTGTTCCTTGTCCAACAAGTATATGCCTGTGCCCATCTTCGAGTTGATTAACTCCTGAATCTGAGGGGCATAACCACAGCTCCTCTTCTGATCTGCTGCAGTCCTCTTGATAGTTTCTACTATGAGGCTCGTGACCTTGAATTTCTGAGGCACATCAAATACATGAAGCAAATTGATTGCATGGCCTCTAATCATCTTGTGATCACCTGACTTGGGCAACAGAGTGTGCCTAAGGATCCAGTTAATGGTTGGCAGCCCTGACAGAAGATAATGCACAGACCCAAACTTGAAAGTATCAAGTGCCTCGTTTGGAATTTCCTTGTACATATTGGACATAGAGTTGTGGTCCATCTTCTTCGTGGCATAGATATCCAAGTCATCCTCATGCTCCTCTGGGGCATTGATGAGCTGTTCCCACTCAGCAACAGTAGATTGGTACCTTGTACCTTCAGACATCCATGTGATCTTTCCATCTGGGTAGAAATGTGCTGTGGAGTAGAATTGCATAATGAGTTCCTCGTTCCACTTTGTGAGCTTCTGCCCAACAAAGTCTGCTACTCCACAAGCATTGAAGCTGTCATACACTCCAGGGTAGTGTTCTTCATTGTCCTTGATGTACTCCCAATTGACCCATCTCATGTCACAAACTATGGGCTTCTTGTCCAACAAAACTGTCTCATAGAAGTCCTGTTGTTCCTTAGTGTGGAACCTATAATCAATAGCAGTTCTTCTGCTTGAAGCATATGGATCTGCTTCTCTCCACTTCCTCAGCCCTGAGTCTCTTCTGAGCTTCATGTCCTCAGCCACAGGATGAGCATCATTATGGTCTGGGATCTTGGGCTTGAGCTTTCTCAGAACGTGCTCTTCATCATCTTCTTCAGCAGCTTCAGGCACTGGGGCCTTGTTCTTCTCAGTTGCAGGTATGCTCCTCGTATTTCTCTTTGGGGCAGACTTGGGCTTGGAGGCAGCTTTGGGTGCTTCTTTGGGCTTGGATGCAGCAGCCCTTGTCTTGATAGCATCACCCATAAGCTTAGGTGCCTTAGGTGCTGGTGCAGCAACCTCTTCTTCTTCCTCTTCTTCCATGATGGAAGCCTTTCCAAGCACTCTGGCTACGGTCTTCTTGACCCTTTCCTTCCTTTTCTTTCCTTCAGCAGCAACTGGCTCTATGGTTGCAGGCTTTTCAGGAATCTGAGTTGAAGCTCTGGCCTTTGGCATAGGCTGTCTACCTGCTGGCCTTTTGATTTTCAATCCTGGCTTTGTGCCTTGAGCTGAGCCATGATCCTTCTCGAGCACTACTCTCTTTGAAGTTGCTTCCTCTTCTGCCACATAGTCCTCATCCTCTGATTCTGAGGTTCTCTTCTTCCTTTGTCTTGTGGCAGCTTTTGGCAGATTGCTAGGGGTGCTCCTGCTGCCTTCATCTGAAGAGCTTGAGGGACTAGTGCCCTCACTCATCTGCACTTGCTGCTCTGACAAGTTCTGGCTATCACTTTCGTCTGACATGATGCAAACTCTGACTGCTGACCCTGTGAATAGGTTATAGATGAGATAGAGTGGATAAGCATCACAAAACGCAGAGATTTTTGCAAAAGAATAATTCAAAAACTTAGTTTTAGTTTCCCACTGAAATCATCTTGGATCTACCGATTTTTAAACTCGGTGATACCGAAGCAGTTTTGGAACCTAAACTAGTGAACTCGGTCAGACCGAGTCACAGTTCGGTGGCACCGAGACTGCTAGGGTTTCACAAAGTTCCAAAATCGGTCACACCGATAAGTAATTCTCGTTCAGACCGAGTCTCACTTGTGCAATGGCATAAGCCAAATCGGTGGGACCGAGTTTTTCAACTCGGTGGGTCCAAGATGGTTTCGGCGGAAACCTAACCCTGAAATTTTCGAATTAAACCTAATCTACGAGTTCATTGACTGGATAGAAGTTTAACAAACGTGGCAAGAATCATGATGATCACAATGTGCTAAGAATCGGATTGGGGAATAGCACAAAGATCGAGTCCATACCCTAGTTCGGTGGAGACTCGCAACGGCGGGGTTGAATTTCCGTTGACGGCGACGGAGACCAGCGACTGGAGGCGGCTGGCGGTGAGGAGACGATCCGGAGACCAAGTTGGCAGAGCAGGCTATCGCGCAGGCGAAGGGGTTCGGAGAAATTTCCAAATTTTTGCCCGTGACTATATATAGCCCGACCCTGTCGGTGTGACCGAGTGGAACAACTCGGTGGCACCGAGATGCAAAACTGTATACTGTTGTTGCAACTCGGTGTGACCGAATGGTTCAAATCGGTTGCGCCGAGATCGAAAACCTAGATCAACTTAATGATCTCGGTCGGACCGAAAGTAGGGTATCGGTCAGACCGAGAATCATAAAGAGGTTTTGGAAGTTTAAGTCTATGACGAATCGGGGACTCCGAGCGCTCCTCACACAGAGTGGTTCGAATCTGACTTGATCAAATTTTGTGATGTAGCATGAATAGAGTTTGAGACGAGAAAAGCATAGATAGCTAGAGGAGGTTCTTAGGCATTCTTGTCCATCCACTTGGCAAAAGTAAATAAAACCAAACAATCAAAACATCAAGTGGATGTCCTCTAATGAGTAAAATATGCAACCAGCATGCTCACACAATAGGATGGCAAATGAAATATGTGACAAGGCATGCACAACTAATTCTAGCATCTATCAAGCAATTTGTGATGACAAGGTCATCTATATATGAGTATATTGACTTAGGAGTCAAGTGAGAACACTTGATCATAGGTCATATTCATCGTTTAAGCTCAAGTGGGGTTACCACTTTTACATAAAGCATTGTTGTGTTCACATCTTTAGAGTTGCTTTAGCTCAAGTCTTAGAGTAAAGCTCCCCCTAGATGTGATATCCCCCCTTAGAGGGATGAACTAACCTCGGGTTTTGTCGATGATGACTTCATGTAGATGTTGAAGACGTGGATGCTCAATGTTGATGTAGATCACTTGGAGCTATCCATTTGAGTGAATTGCACTTTCAATACCTACATGGGTTAGTCCCACAAGGAACAAACAAGGATATCCATAGACATAGAGTGATGCACACACAAGATGATGTCCATGAAAAATTTTAGGTTACCTTGTCCCTTGTCTTACCAACAAGAGGGTTTGTGACTCCTTGAACTGGTGCAAGATGTGGAAGTTGATTGCACTTGTTCTTGCCAAAATGATAAGAGTGAAGTATGTTGGCGAAGTCACCCTCAAGAACTCTCTAGTTCTTCTTCTTTTGGATCCACACCATCTTGATGGGAATCCTTGGAGTTGTAGTCGTACTTGATGAAGTGGAACTTGAAGTAGTCTTGGGAATCCACTTGACTAAGGTCTTGGGAGCTTCTTCAAATGCATCAATTTCCTCTTGAAGCTTGTCCTTGCCTTTTTGCTTGTAGTCTTGTGGTGGAAGATCATCTTGAGCTTGTGTCCCCTTGAAAGAAGTATCATACTTCTCTTGTTGAGGAACAAACTTTGTCTTGGGGTATTGATCTTCTTCCCACTCAACTCCATTGGCATTGAACTTTCGTTCAAAACCAACACCATGATTCTTCCGGTGCATTCCTTGCTTGCGCACAATTTCCTCGAATTGCTTACTCCCGGCAAGGCTTTTGTACACTCCTTTCTCTATAATTCCCTTCAATAAGCTATTTTCTTGCTCAAGTGTAACTTGGCTAAGAGAATCATTAGTGGAATCAAGAGAACTACTAGAAGCAACAATATTGGATTTAGCATGATCATTGTTACTGCTAGAGGAAGAATCTTTCTTGTTCTTGTTACTAGACTTGACTTGAGGCATGTAAGTGGATAAGAGTAAACGCTTGGCAATGTAAGAAAACTTTTCTTGCGGAGATCATCATTGATTGCTTTTAAGAACTCATGCTCTTGCTCAAGATTGAGCTTTTCAAAGCGTAATTTCTCATGAGCTCTTAAAAGTTCTCGATGATCTTCGAAGATAGTTTCATGAGCTAACTTAAGAGTGTTTAGTTCTTTAGTTAGAGCCTCAATCTTCTCCTTACCATTGTCATTCGTTTTATATTGATTAGCATGATTAATTGACGTTTCATCATAGTATTCATCACTAGAGTTGTCAACAAGCAAATCATCACCTAACAAGTCATCTTCATCACTATTGAAATCAACATACTCGGGGTGTGTTACCTTAGGACCTTTGGCCATGAAGCATCTTCCAATTCCTTCATTTGGTGAGTCAAATATGTCGTAGGAGTTGGTTGACACAAGTGCTAGACCGGCAACACCTTCGTCTTGAGTATCTTCGGATTCGGAGTGATAACTTCTCTCGAAGTGGCTGTCGGAGTCGGAGCAGGATACCCAGTCACCAACATGAGCTTGATGTCTTCGTTTTGTGTAGCTCCTTGATGATTTTTCCTTCCTTTCCGAATCCTTGCTTCTCCGTGAGTATCTTCGTTCATAACGATCAACTCTACTCCTTCTCTCTCTTGGTGGTGATTCTTTGCTTCTTCTTTTTGGAGAATCTTCTCTTCTCTTGTAGGGAGCCGTACACTCATTGGAATAGTGTCCGGGTCTTCCACAACTGTAGCAGTTTCGCTCTCGACTAGAAGATCTTTTGTCATTGTAGGACCTTGACTTGAAGCTTCTATCTTTGCTTCTACTCTTGTAGAACTTGTTGAAGTTCTTCACCATTAACCTCAATTCTTCATTGAAGTTTTGTTTCTCACTTGATGATGTAGGGGCTTCACATGAGGCTTTGTAGGCACCACTTGATTTGTTGTGAAGTTCCTCTTTATCCTTAAGTGACATCTCATGAGCAACAATTCTTCCAATCACCTCCGTTGGCTTGAGATCTTTGTAATTGGGCATCATTTGGATCAATGTGCACACGGTATCATATTTTCCATCCAAGGCTCTTAGAATCTTCTTGATGATGAATCTATCGGTCATCTCTTCACTTCCTAAGCCGGCAATCTCATTTGTGATGAGAGCAAGCCTAGAGTACATTTCAGCGACACCTTCACCATCCTTCATTTTGAACTTGTCAAGTTGACTTTGAAGCACATCCAACTTGGATTCCTTGACGGAGTCGGTACCTTCGTGCATATCAATCAAAGTGTCCCAAATTTCCTTTGCATTCTCAAGACAGCTTATTTTGTTGAATTCTTCGGGGCACAATCCGTTGAAGAGAATATCACAAGCTTGAGCATTGTATTGCAACATCTTCAACTCATCCGCGGTAGCTTCACGGTTTGGTTCTTTCCCATCAAAGAAGTCACCCTACAAACCAACACACACAATAGCCCAAACGGCGGGGTTATGTCCAAGAATATGCATTTTCATTTTATGCTTCCAACTAGCAAAATTAGTACCATCAAAGTAAGGACCTCTACGGTGATAATTTCCCTCGCTAGACGCCATACTCTCCTAGGTTGTGAAACCAAGGCTATGACCACAAAAAGCTATGGAGATCAAAGCAAATGGAGACCAAAGCACTGATACCACTTGTAGGATCGAAAGTATGTCTAGAGGGGGGGTGATTAGACTACTTGACCAAATAAAAACTTAACCTTTTCCCAATTTTAGTTCTTGGCAGATTTTAGCTATTGTAGGACAAGTCAAGCAATCATCACACAATTCAAGCAAGCATGCAAAGAGTATATTGGCAGCGAAAAGTAAAGCATGCAACTTGCAAGAATGTAAAGGGAAGGGTTTGGAGAATTCAAACGCAATTGGAGACACGGATGTTTTTCCCGTGGTTCGGATAGGTGGTGCTATCCTACATCCACGTTGATGGAGACTTCAACCCACGAAGGGTAACGGTTGCGCGAGTCCACGGAGGGCTCCACCCACGAAGGGTAATGGTTGCGCGAGTCCACGGAGGGCTCCACCCACGAAGGGTCCACGAAGAAGCAACCACCCACGAAGGGTCCACGAAGAAGCAACCTTGTCTATCCCACCATGGCCATCGCCCACGAAGGACTTGCCTCACTAGCGGTAGATCTTCACGAAGTAGGCGATCTCCTTGCCCTTACAAACTCCTTGGTTCAACTCCACAATCTTGTCGGAGGCTCCCAAGTGACACCTAGCCAATCTAGGAGACACCACTCTCCAAGAAGTAACAAATGGTGTGTAGGTAATGAACTCCTTGCTCTTGTGCTTCAAATGATAGTCTCCCCAACACTCAACTCTCTCTCATAGGATTTGGATCTGGTGGAAAGAAGGTTTGAGTGGAAAGCAACTTGGGGAAGGCTAGAGATCAAGATTCATATGGTAGGAATGGAATATCTTGGTCTCAACACATGAGTAGGTGGTTCTCTCTCAGAACATATGAGTTGGAATTGTGTATGTGTTCTGATGGCTCTCTCCACGAATGAAGAGGAGGTGGAGGGGTATATATAGCCTCCACACAAAATCCAACCGTTACACACAGTTTTCCAATCTCGGTGGGACCGAATCAACAAACTCGGTCGGACCGGAAAAGGTAAACCTAGTGACCGTTAGAGATTTTCGGTGGGACTGACATGCAACTCGGTAGGACCGATATGGTTAGGGTTTGGGCATAACGTAATCTCAGTGAGACCGATTACACAAACTCGGTGAGACCGATTTTGGTAATTAGCTAACCAGAGAGTTGGTCAGGCAAACTCGGTGGGACCGATTTGCTCTTTCGGTGAGACCGAAAAGTTACAAAAAGGAAACACTGAATTTACATTGCAATCTCGGTGGGACCGATCCGCTCTTTCGGTGAGACCAAAAAGTTACAAAAAGGAAACAGAGAGTTTGCAATCCCATCTCGGTGAGACCGAGATCCCTATCGGTAGAACCGGATTGCTAGGGTTTGGCAGTGGCTTATGACAAGTGAAACTCGGTGGCGCTGGATAGAAAGAATCGGTAGGACCGAGTTTGGCTTTGGGTTTAGGTCAAATGTGGATATGGGAAAGTAGTTGAGGGTTTTGGAGCATATCACTAAGCACTTGAAGCAAAAGGCTCATTAAGCAACACCTCATCCCTCCTTGATAGTATTGGCTTTTCCTAAAGACTCAATGTGATCTTGGATCACTAAAATATAAAATGAAGAGTCTTGAGCTTTTGAGCTTGAGCCAATCCTTTGTCCTTAGCATTTTGAGGGTTCCACTTTCACATCCATGCCATGCCAATCATTGAGCTTTCCTGAAATAGTCATCTTGGAATAGCATTAGCTCAATGAGCTATATGTTGTTATGAATTACCAAAACCACCTAGGGATAGTTGCACTTTCACAAAGCCTTGCCATGAATTTAGCATAAGCCGGCCGTCCGAACAGGGCATGATATGGACTCTTAATTTTCACCACTTCAAAAGTCAACACCTCTGATCTTGAATCATGCTCGTCCCCGAAAGCAACTTCCAGAGCTATCTTACCAACTAGGTATGCCGATTTACCAGGCACTACCCCATCAAACATAGTGTTCGATGGTTTAAGATTCTTTTCTGTTAACCCCATGCGACGAAAGGTTTCATAGTAAAGGATATTGATATTGCTTCCTCCATCTATAAGCACCTTGGTAAATTTATATCCCCCAACCTAGGGTGCCACCACTAAAGCCAGATGACCCGGATTGTCAACCCGGGGTGGATGATCCTCTCGACTCCATAGGATGGGTTGTTCAGACCAGCGCAGATAACGAGGTACTGCTGGTTCAACAGAGTTCACAGCTCTTTTATGAAGCTTCTGATCGCGCTTCCATAAGCTAGTGGTGAAGACATGATACTGCCCACTATTCAACTGTTTTGGATTGCTCTGATAACATGACTACTGTTGCTGTTGATTCCCCTGATGGTTGTAACCTCCCTGGTTGCCCTGGCTTTTCTGATTGCCTTGTCCGGTTTGGTTTCCCTAGAACCCTGAACCGGAACTGCCACCACCATAACCCGGCCCATGGAAACCGCCTCCTGAACCGCCGGGCGGTCCATTATCATATTGAAAAAGATTTGAATTTTTGAACTCCCGCATAATGAAGCAATCTTTCCAAAGATGCGTAGCGGGTCTCTCCTTTGATCTATGCTTTGGGCAAGGCTGATTCAACAGGCGCTCTAGATTGGGGCCTGAACCTCCACCCCGCTGGGGCGGTTTACCCTTACGCCGCTGACCGTTATCATGAGCGTTGGTGTTAGCCACAAAGTCTTAGTTGTTATCTGCCTTGCATTTACCATTGTTTCGATGACTTGCCGGATTATGCTGCTGCCCCTTGGCATTGCCGCTCTTCTTTCCCTTCCCTGTGTTGTCATCATCAGACTCGGGGTCCTTGGTACTATCAGAGTTGGCATATTTTATGAGACCCACCATAAGCGCTCCCATGTCATTACAATGGCATTTGAGCCGTCCCAATTTTAGCTTCAAAGGTGCAAACCGGCAATTGCCTTCCAATGTTAAAACGGCTGTGTCAGCGTTGATGCGGTCTGACGAATGCAAAATCTCCAAAACCCAGCGCACCTAGTGGGTTGTTGATTCTCCTTCCTCCTGGACACAGGCAGCTAAGTCCACGATGGACATGGGCTGCTTGCACGTATCTTTGAAATTCTGGATAAACCGGGTCCTTAACTCGGCCCATGATCCAATAGAGTTGGCTGGCAGATTTTTCAACTACGTGCGAGTTGTTCCCTCCAACATCATGGTAAAGTATTTGGCACACGCCGCTTCATCCACATCCAGCATCTCCATTGCCATCTCATAACTGTCCACCCATGACTTAGGGGATAAATCGGCGGTGTAATTCGGCACCTTACGCGGGCCCTTGAAATCCTTGGGTAAACGTACATTGCGCAGCGCCGGGACAAGACACGGCACTCCCAAAGAACTGGAAGTAACCCGTGGTTCCACCGATGTTGTTGGACGAACCGGAGTGAATTGACGAACCGGCGTGAGCTGACGAACCGGAGCTTCATTATGTGCCGCTAACTCGGCTTCCCGACGCGCCCTGGCATGATCCACTACATCCTGGGCATTGCCACTGCCACCCGTCGGTTTATTACCACGGGGCAGATTACAATTCCTCGCACTGCTTGATACAGCCGGTTCATCGATATGTCTGCTATAGCTCCGGCTTGGGCGGGGAGTAGAATGAATCCTTTCGCGACTATATGAATAGGCCTGCTGCTGAGTCAAGGCCGTCTGAAGAAGCTCCCTAGCCCGCCATGTCTCAACCGCTACTGGGGACTCGCCCTCAATTGGGAGAGCTGCCAATCGTGAATCGGCGGCAACGATGTTATCCAACGGGTTAGAGTAATGACCCGAAGGTGTTGAGACATGTCGTGGTGGAATATTGTTCTGACGAGGCGGAGGCGGCGGATCCGTTGCACGAGGCTGAACCGGTGCCCCGGTCCCAGGTGCCTCTGCCCGGTTTAACACAGGTTGGTTGGTGGTGCCCGCCCTTGGTGTGTTAAAGAGATTCCTTGCCTCCAAAACTGACGGAAGGCGCGACTGGTATCTTCGCCTCATGACGTCATCAGACGCACTCTGATCCAGCATAAGACGGTATGCCTGAGCCTCCAATCCGGCCCGCTCTGTAGTCATCCTCGTGTTTTCTGCTGCCAGGTCTGCTTTAGCCTGAGTTATCTAATCCTTCACCTTTGCAATCTCTGCATTGTGCTGGTCCCGGTTTTCCGCGTCCACTTCCGCTGTCAGCAACGTCGCTAAAGCATCGAACAGGTCGGACAAAACCTGAGCTGGAGGCGGCGCAGAGCCCCCTACTCCCACTGGTATTGCTGTCGCTGAACCGGAGATCATTGCCGCGGCGGTAGAAGAGTGATGCGCTGATTGTGTACCGGCCATGAAGATCGCGGCCCGGTTTGGCAGATCGAGGGGGTCCGGAATACTGTTGCCATCGGAACCTCCACTAATCCGGCCGTCCTGCAGCTGGTACAGTGACTCGGTCTCTCCGGTTGAAGACTCGTCATCAGAGCAAACAACGGTTTCGCCACTAGATGCCGATCTACCCTCGTACTCTGCTCCATGGATGACACCTACGAAGACATGCTTCATGGTGGGCTGAACCTGGGCAGAGCTTGCACACTGAGCCGTCTCGATGATGTCGGTGCAGATGTCTGGCTCAGGGCCCGGTTCGCCGATCTTGCCGATGAAGACATGAACTCCACCAAAGTGACCCGGTACCGTATCCAATTGAACCGGCCTCGGGACCCCATCCTGCATCGTCAATGTAGAGCTTGCCGCGATGACTTTTAGTCATCCGTCCCATAGCGTATCCCTTGAGTCCTTCGAAGCTGCCCTTCAAGAACTCGAAACCATCGTGCGTAGCAGTGGGTGGGGATGCCGGTGGAGGCGACTCGCTCTCCATCATGTGTGAGTCTAGCGAATTCCCATAAGATGATGATTGCCGAGAGAGATCGCGGGCCAGACTACAATACATGATTCTATGTGTTAGGATCGCAAGGCATAAAGCTGGATACATACATTATCCTTAAACACTTATGATTCGGCCAAAGGCTTCGGCCTGGGGTTCCATTAGGGGACGGCTTCGGCGTCCGATTCCGAATCACCTGAAAGAGAGAGTTTCCACTTCTTGGACGCTTCCGCCTCTAGATCTTTGGAAGCTCCCCTTTTCTTCTTTCCCCCCTTAAGGGGAGAATTGTTCTCCTCCACTTCCTCCTCGTCTTTATCATGGGAGGAGAGAGTTTCGGTATCTTCGGATGATATGTCTGAAGCACCTTTGCGGGAAAGGCCACTTCTGACCTCCTTACCCTTCTTCTTGGCCTTCTTTTCCGATGCCTGGTATGGTACCGGAACCAGCATCTTAGTCAGAAGAGGAATGGTTGGGTCTTCGGGCAGGGGATCCGGACACTTGATCTGCTCTGCCTTCTTCGTCCAGTCCTGGGGGACAAGGGGAAGGTTTTAAACTTACTCCTTGGATCTACAAATCAAGGATATGATTAGAAATCTGAAAAACTCACTGGAGTAGCTGGATGAGCGTAGTCGTGACCGAGGTCTTCGGTCGTCGGCGGCCACATCTTCTGGGTTTTAAAAAGCAGCTTCCATATATCTTCGTGCTTCGTGCCGAAGAACCGTTGCCAGCCCCGAGGACTTGCCGGATCAAACTCCCACATATGGAGAGTCCGGCATTGGCAGGGGAGAATCCGGCGAAACAGCATCACCTGGATCACGCTGGCAAGGCTGGTGTTCTTGTCCACCATGCTCTTGATGCGCTTTTGCAGCATCATCACCTTGTTGGATGACGCCCAATCAAGGCCCTTCTTGAGCCATGATGTGAGCCGCATTGGTGGACCAGTTTTGAACTCAGGAGTGGCGGCCCATGTGGCGTCGCGAGGTTCCATAACATAGAACCACTTCTGTTGCCACCCCTTCACGGTCTCTATGAAGGTCCCCTTGGGCCAGGTGACGTTAGGGAGCTTGCTCACCATGGTTCCGCTACACTTCGCGTGTTGACCCTCGACCACCTTCGGCTTCACATTGAAGACCTTGAGCCATAGGCCGAAGTGGGGGGATGCGGAGGAACGCCTCACACACGACGATGAATGTCGAGATGTTGAGGAATGAATTTGGGGCTAGATCATGGAAATCTAGCCCATAATAGTACATGAGTCCGCGGACGAAAGGGTGGAGAGGAAACCCTAGCCCGCGAAGGAAGTGGGGGATGAATACTACCCTCTCATTGGGCTCTGTGTGGGAATGATCTGCTTTTTGGCAAGGAGCCGATGGGCGATTTCCTTGGCTAAATACCCCGCTTCCTGGAGTTTTTTTATGTGCTCCTCCGTGACGGAGGAGGCCATCCACTTGCCCTGCGCTCCAGATCCAGACATGGTTGGAGCGTTTGCTGGGGACAGAAAGGGTTGAAGCTTGGGCGCTGGAGCTCGAGAGCAGATGGGCTGAGGAGGAAGAAGGCATGGGGTAAAAAGGCAGATCCTTGTCTCCTTATAAAGGCAGTGAATATCAGGCACCCCCTGTCGGTGTCAAAACTAGCGGATCTCGGGTAGGGGTTCCTGAACTGTGCGTCTAAGGCTGATGGTAACAGGAGGCGGGGGACACAATGTTTACCCAGGTTCGGGCCCTCTCGATGGAGGTAATACCCTACTTCCTGCTTGATTGATCTTGATGATATGAGTATTACAAGAGTTGATCTACCACGAGATCATAGAGGCTAAACCCTAGAATCTAGCCTATGATTATGATTGTTGTTGTCCTACGGACTAAACCCTCTAGTTTATATAGACATCGAAGGGGGCTAGGGTTACACAGAGTCAGTTTCAAGGGAGGAGATCTACATATCCGAATTGCCAAGCTTGCCTTCCACGCGAAGGAGAGTCCCACCCGAACACGGGACGAAGTCTTCAATCTTGAATCTTCATAGTCCAACAGTCCGGCCAAAGTATATAGTCCGGCTGTCCGAGGACCCCCTAATCCAAGACTCCCTCAGTAGCCCCTGAACCAGGCTTGAATGACGATGAGTCCGGCGCGCAGATTGTCTTCGGCATTGCAAGGTGGGTTCCTTCTCCGAATACTCCCTAGAAGATTTTGAACACAAGGATCGTGTCCAGCTCTGCAAAACAAATTCGACATACCACCTTAGAGAATACAATATTCCACAAATCCAATCCACTGACAACTTTTCCTAACATGACACCACGCCACGATCCGGTCTTTATTCGAACCGTTCTCCCTAACCATCTATTGCGCATGTCGCGAGGCGGTTTTATGGGCATGTCTTATCGAAGCAGAGATCGTGTCCCCCTATCTCGGGATTCTCATCAATACGGGTATGGGTAATCCAACCGCGTCTTTAGCGCGACGCTTGGGGAATAAGCGAGTTTACCAGGCAAGTGGGGAGGCGCTGGATCCCTGCCGCCTTTATAAGGAGATAAGGACTCCCCTTTTTCACCCACGCCTTCTCCTTCTGCTTATCCATTCCCCTCTGCACGAGCCCCAGCACCCAAGCGTTCGCCCTCTCCAGCCACAAAGGCCTTCCAAAAATGTCTGGATCCAGAGCAGGAGGCAAATGGATGGCCTCCACCATCCGGGAAAAGGATATCAAAAAGCTTCGGGAGGCCGGGTACCTGGCCCAGAAAATCAGCCACCGTCTCCCGATGGCAGGACAGATCGTCCATACTCCGGAACCCCACGAGAGGGTTGTTTTCCTCCCTCATTTTGTCCGTGGGCTGGATTTCCCCTCCAACCATTCGTTCGCGGCATCATGTATTACTATGCGATCGATTTTCATGATCTATCCCCCAATTCCTTCCTCAACATCTCGACGTTCATAGTCGTGTGCGAGGCCTTTCTCCACATCTCGCCACACTTCGGCTTATGGCTGAAGATCTTTAATGTGAAGCCCAAGGTAGTGGGCAGTGAGCACGCCGAGTGCGGAGGCGCCATGGTGAGAAAGATGCCCAATGTCACATGGCCAACAGGTACTTTCAATGATTGCGTCAAAGAGTGGTAGCAGCAGTGGTTTTACATCACTGAGCCGTGTGGCATGAAATGGGCCGCTGCTCCTGAATTCTGATCCGGCGCCCCCCTGCAGCTTACGTCCTGGCACAAGAAGGGCTTGGATTGGTCTTCGTCCGACGAGCTGTCGACACTTCAGACGCGCGTCAAGAATATGGAAGACAAGGATATCAAACTTGTCAATGTAGTCCAGGTGATATTAGCTCGCCGGATCCTTCCTTGTCAACACCGGGCTTGCAATTTATGGGAATTCAACCCGGCCAAGCACCAGACCCTGCGAGAGCTCTTTGGCTCCTCACACAAAGATATCTAGAAGGTGCTTTTTAAGTCCGGAAAATCATGGACGGATTCACCCGAGGACTGCGGGTACCACTTGTCCTGCCCCGCAAGTTCGGTAAGCCATTATAAGTTTTATTCGCATAACCCAAGGGAAACGCTTAATGTGTTTTCCACAACTCTCCTAGGGCTGGACGAAGAAGGAGGGGCGGATCTACTGTCCAGCCCCGCTACCTGAAGAACCGGCCGTCTCGCTTATAACGAAGATGCTGGTCTCGGCGCCCTACAAGGTGTCGAAGAAGAAGGCCGAGAGAGGGGCCAAGAAGACCAGGGGCGGCCTCCGTCGTCGTGGCGCCTTGGACACGATATCCGAAGACTCCAATGCCCGTTCTTCCTCTGAAGAGGACGAGGAGGAGGAGGAGGAATACGAATCCCCAGCGGAGGGAAGAAAGAAAGGGACAGCCTCCAGATCGTTGGAGGCCGAGTCGCCTAAGAAGGGAAAAACTTCTCTTCCAGAAGAGTCCACCGCCGCTGATAGCAGCCCGGAGTGGGATCCCAAGGCTCAGCCCCTGGTGAACTCTTGAGTATAGAGAATTCGAACATGTTTATGCGTCCCGACTTATCATGGCACAATATTTTAATCCGGGCCATACTTTTTGCAGTCCGGCGAGGTCCCGCGTGGAGCAATCCTCGTCGGAGGATTTGCTAGGCTCGGACGCTATGAAGAGCGGGACACCCCCGAAGGCCCCTTCCCCCAAACATGTGAATGACACCGAGGCTTTGTCCCAGGAGGACCCGGGACAAGGAGGGGGGAGATTGCCAAGGTGGCACGAGGAGTTCAAACTTCAGGGGCCAGACACATGGGAGAGAAGGCTCCCATGGGCGTCGTCGGCGGGAGCCATCTTGAATTCGGCCCCCAGCCAGACGCAATTCCGGAGACCAATATGGTTCTAGAGTCAGGCAGGCAGCCTCCCTCGGCTAGAGGGGGTGTACCTGTTCCACCGGAAGCCTCTGTCCAACCAGAGGTGCTAGCTACTTTATTGGCGGCGCTGAAAAGCGCCTCCATCGTCGATGAACATCATGCCCTTATGGGTGCGGTGATTGAGAAGATTCAGTCTGCGGAGAGTGGACTGAATGAAGCCTGTATTAGCCTTATAAGAGGCTTTGAGGTATGTTTTATGAGGTTTCGAAGAGTGTCACAGTATAGATGGTAGCCCCTAATACACTGTTCGGTGAGAGAAAGAACTGGACAGAGGATCAAATCTATGCTCGTAGGAGACTCACTTGATGACATTTACCTCTCTTCTTTTATAAACAGGCGTCTGTAACTACTGCCGCCTCTCATACTGCAGAGGTCTCCGGACTAAATCAAAGTCTAGAGCGGGCCACAGAAGAATTGGGCCAGTTGAAAAGGCAGTTGGAGGATAAACAAGGTATGCACAAACCTTGCTCATGTTCAGTGCGAATGAATTTAAAATATGTTTTATGATTTGCGCCAGGGGCGATGACCGAAGTCGAGGCTCTTAAGGAGGCTGTTGCCGAGGCCGAGAGAAAGGCAGCCGCAGAGCGGGCTCTTCATGAGAAGCACGAGGCCAGGGTTATTGAAGCTGAGCAGGAGCTTCAAGAGGTCATGAAAAGATGCGAAGCCTTGGTGCAGAGTCTAACGGAGAAAGAATCCGAACTTGCCAAGGCTCATCAAGCCGCAAGCGATGCCCAAGGGGAAACCAAGGTGCCCTGCAGGAGATCCAAGAGGCGAGGAAGACCACGGCGGGTAAGGCTTGTTCCATGTAAGGCAAGTATTTGGGGAGAGAATCATGTTTCTAATCTTGAGTTCGGATTTCTCCAGGGGTATTTGCGGAGCTGCCATGCAGCATATCTGATGCCGCACAATTCTACCGAGCCGGAGAAAGGAACACTGCGGATAAGCTCTTCTGGTCATAGTATCTGGCACCGAATTATCAGGTTCCTTTTGCCGATCAACTGAAACAGTTGATCGAACTACAGAAGGCGGCCGAGCTAGCCATGAAGGATTTGATTATCCGGCTATGGCCCGCTGAGCCGATTCCAGGCAGCTACTTCGCGCTCCTGAAGCGGCTTGCGAGTGCTTGCCCTCGACTGGACATCGTCAAGCGGTCGGTCTGTATAGAGGGTGCGCGAATGGCCTTCGCCCACGCAAAGGTGCACTGGGGGAGATGGATGCTGAAAAGCTGGTGACCGAGGGACCGATGGAGGGAAAGGAGCACCACAAGCCTGAGTTATATTATGAAAGTGTCCTGAAAGGATCCTGCCTTGCAGCGGAACAATGCACCAAGGACATTATATTTCCATGAATACAATCATGTTGTCCTTTGTAATGTTGAACAAGTACATTTCTATTATTTATTGCCTGTTATATGAAAGTTTATCCTCCTGCGTGGCCGTTTTATATATTAATGCTGAGAGTTGGCCAGTCGTCGGCTTTTGCCCCCACGTAGGAAGTACGGGGGTGTTTGGGATAAATCTGATCACTCTTTATCCTAGTTTTGGGTCCTTCGAAGGAGGTGTTCAGCACAACGAACCAGGCAATCGGACTATAGGGCTTTATCACTCTCACTTAGCCATAGGAGCTTTAGAAAAGGAAGGTAGGCGCAGCCCCTGGTGTTCGGAAGACCGCACGAGGGGCTCTATAAGCACCTGATCGGACAAAAAGCCGATCCGTCGGACACTGCATTGGTGATGGAATTATGCGGGATAAATCCTTAAAGATTTTACAACCTCTCGAACAGCTGACCATCTCTCGCCGTATCATGACAGACAGTTTTCGGCTTTCTCTACTGAGGTGCTCGTCTGGAAGAACCGGGACACAATCGCAGTAGTTCTCCCTGTGCCGCCTTAATTAGCCGATATAGCAGAACGTAAGGCAGCAAAACATGGGAGCTGGGCAACCCCAACATTTGACCCAAGACATGATTCGGAGCTGATGCGTATAATGCTATAAGTTCGGGGTGCCGAACTACCATGAAGGTGTTCGGACTTTATTGCCGTATTATGGGTAAAATGAAGCCCCTTGCATACTTAAGGCATATCGCGGTGTACGGATGCCATTTGACAAAAGAATTTCAATAAGAGATAATGGCAGATAAGCGTCATATAAACCCACATGTTGTATTTGAATAATACGCCGATGCGTATGAGTACATGTAAAGTAATAAAAAGAGAAAGTGACTGCGGAACATACTGAGACCAGGCGGGAAGAACCTTGTGTGCGGATCCAGAGTGCAGTCGGATGGTCATCGAGGGGAATATCTAAGGGTTCCCTTGCGCGTTCGAGTTGTTTCCATATCGCCGGTCCTTGCCTGGGCAAAAATGAACCTATACAGAAAATGCAAGATGTGTTTGTGTGTCGCAGAGTGGTTTAGCTGCGGTATGTGGCCTGTCCTGACTTTCACCGAAGTGTTTAATTGAGCTCTGGACGAGCCGGGCAATCCTACCGCGAAGTAGTTCGGAGTCCTTTGGCAGTGTCCGGAGCTTGGCCATCGACTCGAGGTTCGATTGAAAGGTGCCACTCGTTGCTCCTGCTGTTAAAGCAGCGGTATACTCTTTGGTACCGAGGGGGAGTTCGGCCTTGCCATTAACCGTGATGACGCTGTGCGGACCAAGCATCTTGAGCTTACGGTAGGCATAATATGGCACCGCGTTGAATCGAGCGAACGCGGTTCATCCGAGTAGTGCCTGATAATCACTGTGAAA
Source organism: Triticum urartu (assembly GCF_003073215.2). Lineage (NCBI taxonomy): Eukaryota > Viridiplantae > Streptophyta > Magnoliopsida > Poales > Poaceae > Triticum > Triticum urartu. Next base: position 63,575,194 of record NC_053022.1, on the reverse strand, counting down.
GGGGACGATGTCGAAGATAAACTCTTCGGCATGGTAATTGTCCGGTGATCCGAAGACTACCTCAAGGGCGATGGAGCCTATACAGCTGGCCTCCACACCTGGTATAATACCTCTAAAGGTGGCTTTAGTGGGCTTGATCACTGAATGATCGATGCCCATCTTGCGCACTGTGTCCTGGTAAAGTAGGTTTAGACTGCTGCCTCCATCCATAAGGACTCGTGTGACGTGGAACCCGTCAATTATTGGGTCGAGGACTAGTGCGGCTGAATTGCCCTGATTGGTGTTAACCGAACGATCCGTGTGGTTGAAGGTGATCGGCCCTAGTTTATATTGTGGGATGACTGGTTCCGTTAAGTCGACATCCCTAAGGGTGTGCATCCGGTCCGGGTTGGGAGTGTGGGTGGCGTTTACCACGTTCACCGTTTGGATTTGCGGGGGAAATTTCTTTTGCCCTCCTGTATTCGGTGATCTGGGCTCCTCGTCGCCATCATCGCTTTGAGACCCCTTCTCCTTGTTTTCGGCACCTGAACTGTCGGCTTGTTTGAAGACCCAGCATTCTCTGTTGGTATGATTGGCTGGTGTTCCTGGGGTGTGAAAGTGCGTTATATCGACTAGAGGGGGGGTGAATAGGCGATTTTTATGAAAGTCTTCAAAACTTGGGAGTTATGAAGACAAACAGTGAAGATTATGCCTATTACTATGCAGCGGAAGTTAGATTACACTAGGCCAGCCATGGTCATGTATTCAATAGACTGAAAGCACAGTGACAAACAGCTTCAGTGTAATAAGGATCAAGTAGGAAGAAGGTATGAAGCCAAACAGATCATGCATTCACGTTGTGAAGACAAATGATAAAGCAAGCACGTAATGACTTCACAATGAGTAACAGCAAGAGAAGGAAGTGAGGATGAAACCAGTGACTCGTTGAAGACAATGATATGTTGGACCAGTTCCAGTTGCTGTGACAACTGTACGTCTGGTTGGAGCGGCTAGGTATTTAAACCTTAGGACACACAGTCCCGGACACCCAGTCTTGAACACACAGTTCAGGACACCAAGTCCTCACCGTAATCTCCTTGAGCTAAGGTCACTTAGTCCTCGCCCAATCACTCTGGTAAGTCTTCAAGGTAGACTCCCAAACCTTCACAGACTTCGTTCACTGGCAATCCACAATGTCTCTTGGATGCTCTGAACGCGACGCCTAACCGTCTGGAGGATTCACAGCCCTCAAGTGTAATAAGTCTTCAGATCACACAGACAAGAAGACTTAAGTGATGCCCAATTTACTCTGGCTCTGGGTGGTTAGGGCTTTTCTCCTCACTAGGAATTTTCTCTCAAAGGCTTCGAGGTGGGTTGCTCTCAAACGACAAAAGTCGTGCACTGAAATCTGAGCAGCCAAATGTTTATGGTTGTGGGGGTGGGCTATTTATAGCCACTTGGCAACCCGACCTGATTTGTCCGAAATGACCCTGGGTCACTAAGGAACTGACACGTGTCTCAACGGTCAGATTTTGAACTCTCATGGCAACTTTACTTGGGCTACAAGCAAAGCTGACTTGTCCGGCTCTGGACAAGATTTGCTCTCATTGTCTTCACTCGAAGACATAGGTTTTTGATTTAGGCATCACTTAAGTCATTCTGACTTGTTCTCCTGGACCCCACTTAACAGTACGGTGGTTCCTATGACTCAACAAAAATAAAAAGAACTACGAAAGATCTAAGTCTTCGAGTTCCATAGGCTTCATAACGTGTCTTCTGTTGTCATAGGCTTCAATGTGAATATCTTCATATACCATCTTTGACTTCAATGTCTTCATTCATTTTTAGGGGTCATCTCTGGTAGTAAACCGAATCAATGAGGGACTTCTACCTGTGTTTTCCTGCAATTCTCACAAACACATTAGTCCCTCAACTAGGTTTGTCATCAATACTCCAAAACCAACTAGGGGTGGCACTAGATGCACTTACAATCTCCCCCTTTTTGGTGATTGATGACAAACTAGTTGAAGTTTTCAACGGGAAATATAAAGTGTGAAGTCTGTAAAGGAATTGTCATCATAAGTTGCAAGTGCTCCCCCTGAAGATGTGCATATAAGTTTATTTGCTTTTGGAATGCAAATGCACATGGCAGGTTGTACTTGTGGAGATCAGCTTCAGCTTATGATGACAATCTACTATGCATGTGAAAATATATGAAGATAATAACATGCATAATGGAAAATGGACGTCTGCAGAATGAGATGAGTGCGGAATTTATCTTCGCAAAAGGAGTGGTAAAACAAGTAGCAGACGACCATCGAGTTTTAGTGTTTACAACTCAAAAGAACCAAATGAAGCAAAACCAGAGTTGCAAACACGAAGCAAGTATAACAAAACAAGGCACCCGCCCATATTGACCCGCTTGAAGACTATAAACATCATATGCTTCTCCCCCTTTTGTCAGGAACGACCAAAAAGGTTTGAAGACATAGAGTTTTCTACGCGTTCCCAGGCGCAGCAGGGTTGGTGGAGTTATTTGGCGGTGCTGATCTTTGAGGTGCTGAAGCGGGTGGTGGTGAAGTAGCATCATCATCTTCATCAATGATCCTCGCAGTGACGGTGGCAGCAGATGAGGAATACTCAGAGTCTTCAAGTGACGGTGTGTTGCGCATCACAGCCCTCCTAGGAGGTGTGGTGTCAAATTTGAAGCGCTCTGTGAAGCCATCCTCTTCAAGTTCAGCTTCAGTGCAGATCATTGAGAGCCCTTTCCACGTACGACGGCAAGTCTCATGCGTAACGAAGGCATTCTTGGTGGCCAGGTTTTGAAGACGATTGACATCCACCAAGAGGCTCTTCATCTGACGTTTCAGCCAGTCGTGATGCCTATCTTGCTTTTGGTGAAGGGCCACAAGAAGCTCTTGGTCAGTGAGGACACGAGCACGCTTCTTGGGTCTTGGAGCGTTTGTGCTATCTGTGGCTTCAGTTGATGCTGGTGCACGTGTAGTGCCAGCCATAGGATAGACCCTGGACATGGCTTCAACACTTTCAACATTCTGCGTGAAGCTCTGGTGTTCGGCATTCTGAAGACTTATTGGTTGCTTGGTAGGCTCAGGGTATATTGCTTCAACAGAGATATCCACATCTGGCAGGAAGATGCGATGGTTTCGGGCTGAGGGCTGATACGAAATTGTAGAGTGCAGTTTGATCAGCCTCATCACCCAAGGGGCATAGATTTTTAGACCAAATAAGTCCGAGCCTGACGCAGCAAGTTGTCGTATGAAAAGATCCTGTGCATTGAAGCATTTGCCATGCATGATATAGAATATGAGAGTCTTCATTGCACCCTCAATCTTGGCATGTGGAGAGTGTCCCTTAATGGGCCAGAGAGTCTGCCAGATAATATGATATATGGTCCTGGGCAGGTACTCTAGGTCTTCAACGAAGAACTCAGTTGGATAGGGTGCATCTTGAGGCAATGGCTTCATCATTGAGAGCATCTGACTCATATTGGGTTCAGGTCTCTGAAATATGCTCTCAATAGCTTCAGAATGAAGTTGACACCCTTCCTCGAAGAATTCGCCTGGAGTGGGCAGGCCAGTGAGCTCAATGATATTGAATGCATTGGCTTCATGATGGACATTTCCGGTCATCCACTCTAGGATCCAAGTCTTAGGATCTCTGTTGTAGCCTTTGATGTGGAGAGTGGCATAAAACTGAAGCAGAAGCTCTTCGTTCCAGTGCTCTTCATCAGTCACGAACGGCAGCAGACCCACTTGCCTGAAGCAATCCAAAGCTTCTTCAAGACATGGCAGACCAGCAATAGCTTCAACCTCAAGGTGCTTGTGTGGGAAGATGAGACCTTGGTTGTATAAGATGCAAGAATAATAGCTGCGCTGTGAATAGCTCCAGAACCTGTCTGATACAATCCTTTCCCTTGAATAGGGGTTCTTGGAGCTATCGAAAAATGTGTTGTCTGCCTTGAAGCTATTTACTTCAAAGGAGCCAGGTGCTGATGCAGGACCTGGGAACCTTGGAAGCCTTGGGACTGGCTTCTGGACATGAGGCCTGTGCTCTATGTGATAGTCAAATTGTGGACCTGCAGCAGATTCAGGAACTGAAGTGTCTGGCTCAGTGGCTTCGCTGTCCGCTGAAGCATTTGGTGGGGCGGGCTCCACATTGGCTTCAGTGTTAGTAGTTTGAGGGACATCTTCAGGCACGTTCTCTTGGGGAACTGCATCTTGATGGAGCAAGGGAGTGAGTTCTGGAGGTGCTTCTTCATTGTCTTCGGCTGATGCAGCCGGAATTTCTGCAGACTGGACTTGAGGCCCTGGACCTTTGCGAAGCCTACGGAACGCAGACGACGCTTGTGGTGTCGGAGTGGGCTGGGCCTGAATGTCTTCTTCCTCCTGAGGGCGATCCACCCATGACTCATCTTGTGCCATTGGCGTCAGAGGACGACCAATGCTGATGGGTTCGCTTGTTTCAAGCTGAGGAAGGGCTGCATCACCTTGCACATTGTCATGATGACCAATGTCTTCAGCAGCTAGTGGGTCGGCTGCTGGAATATCTTCAGCTTCAGGTGCCTCTGTGGGAGCAAGCTCATGAACTGTTAGTCTTCTTTCTGCATTGGGGTGAATGACAGAAAGGGGTTCAACCATCAAGGGCTCTGTGGGAGCAGCCCTAGATTTCTTAGTCGTGCGCTTCTTTTTACTGGGGGCAGAAGGAGAGGCTTCAGAGCTCTTCCTTTTTTTGGCTTCAGCTTCTACAGCTCTTGTCTTCTTTAGCTCTGAAGCTGTTGACCGGCTCTTTGGCTTCGAGCCAGTCGTGGCGGTTGGGAAGACAATGGAAGTGGCTGCTTGTCTTGATGCCTCTGGTTCACTCACAGCAGGCTGCTTCTTCTTCTTTGCGGCCATCTTGGGGTCGATGCCTGGACGCCCAAGTGCCTTGCGCTTTTCAGCCTCGTTGTAAGCTTGAACACATTTGTCAGCCAATGACTTCATCCTTTCACGCGAGCCTTGAGCTTCAGCACGCTTCTTTAGAAAGTTTTCTTTGAGATCATGCAGCATGATTTTGAAGCTTCTCACTTCCTGCACGCTGAGACTGGCCATGTGCTTCTTGAACTGAGCTTTTTCGTGATCAATTTTCTGCTTCAGCTCAACAATGCGCTGAGCAATGGCTAGTTCTGAAGCAATTGCACCTTGGAAGGCGACGCTGAGTCCAACAGGCAGCTGCAGATCATCGAAGCTTATATCTGGTGTGTCAAACCATTCATCGATGAAGCTGTGGATGATGGCGACATCAAAGAGAGGCAGATTGTTGAAGATTTCCGCTTCCTCCTTGCTTTTGATGAGCTGTTCTAGTGCGTCATCGCCCAGATCTTCATCGCTTGATAGATCAATGGCTTCACTGCGCAGAATGGCAGCAGCAGTGAGCTCTTTGCCTGTGTGTTGCTGGGGCTCCTTATCCTTCAGGGGCTTGGAGATGCGGGATACATCTTTAGACTGCACACTGACTTCAAGAGGTGCAGTTTTCAATGGCTTCGCCCTTGAGATTTTTGAGGTTGGGGCCGGCTTCGAAGCTTTTGGTTTCTTTGTCTGCTTTGGCTTCGGCACAGCAGGAGCTTCATCAGACTCAGAATCAGCTGGAGGGTCATTCACAGCAGTCCCTTGGACTAAGATGTGGGTGATCAGGCCCTCAAGATTGGCAAACGGACCGATGATATTGGGTTCCGCGTCGCGTGTGCCATCAGCCCTTGGTGAGGAGGGACCAGGATTGAAGTCAAGCCCAAATTTCTTCTTGTTTAGCTTCGCAGACTGTTGAGCAAACTGAAAGTTGCGTTTGAAGAGATTGTCGTCACGACACCAGAGAAGTGACGACGGATGTGCATCATCAGGCTGTGGTCCTCGGACCATGCATGGGTAGAAGCCTTGAGCAATGGCTTCATCCCTGGTTCTGGGTACAAGGTTCTTGTATAAGATATCCCCCCATGGACTCTTGATTGCATTCTTTTCAGCATACTCCTGGGTGACGAAGCGGTATTTGAACCACTGTTCTGCCCAATAGCGTCGAATCCATTGGATTCGGCTTTTGCGCTGCCCATAGCTCTCTTCTGGATCTGTTTTGTACATTTCTGCCAAGTCTTCAGGCAGATCCTTGGAAGTTCCCTCACGTCTCTGTCTGCCCCCCTTTCTTGCTGCTGCAACTGAAGCCATAAACTTTAACTTGAAAGGCTTCAAAACTTTCAAAGGCTTCAAAGGCTTTCTGGACAAACAGGAACTAGCTTCAGGAGAGTTTATGTGATGCTGTAGGAATTCTGCAAATGAATGCAGACTATGAGAACCGAAGGATTCTCCCACGGACATGTACCTGTGACAGCATTAAGGTGCGAGGGAAGGGGAAGAGGTCATATGCATTCTCAGAAGGTTTTGAAGATTAATCAGTTTAGAAGACATTGACCTCATTGTGCGAAGATATTCACTTATAGATAAGAAGTTGGTTCCAGATTTGTACGAACCCATAGATCAGTACAAGTGAGGAATCTAACTACTTTATGAAGCACAAGTGAATATACTAGGCATGTTATGAGATGCAACGAGAGATCTAACTGGTGTGAAGAGAAACTTCTTATGGTTGAAAGTGACAGAACCAAGAGATCAAAAGAGGCTGTAAAAAGAGGTTTTATTTACCACACTGGAACTGCTAGACGGAAGGAAGTTGATGCCGAGCAGTTCAGTCCTCCGTGCCCTAACTTGGCGACGGAAAACACCTACGGTGACAGCGGAGAGGACGATGTCCACGGTCGGCGTGAGGACGGCGTTGGAGAGGTTGCGGCAGCGAAGCGCTTCGTCTCCGGCGTCGTCGAGTGCTAGCGGTGGTGCTAGGGTTCGTGCGAGGATGGAAGAAGGAGATAATGACTGCGGTAAGTGTGAATTTATAGACTCAGAGGCGGCACTGTGCTATTACGCAGGTGCCCCTGGCGGTTCACATTTGAGGCACGCGTGGCCAGTTAGCAGAAGTTTGGGGTTTGTTCCACGTCCCACGCACGCCTAAATTGTCGGGCGATCGTTCCTGCTTCTCCGGATCTTATGTGGAGGAATGAGCATTAAAAACGGACTTTTATGGTTGTCTCTATGTCTTCAGTTGACAAGGACACAGTGAAGACATTCGACAGTTTCAACAGAATGCATATGACTTGGAGAGATAGAGTTTGAGATAGAAAGCATAGAGAGGTTAGGGTCCGATCACATTCACTTAGTTCAAAAGATTCAACCAAGAAGACATAGCTATAAGTGAATGTTGTAGAGGACAGAACACTTAGAGCATATATGTATATATAATCATCATAGTGAAGATAATCATGAAGACATGTTAAGTTCGAAGCCAAACCAATGTGAAGATATTGCAAGGTAACGCCATGAGTTAAACACTTCAAAATGGAATGTTTGGTGGTGGCGTTACCCGCCGTATAGGAAGTATTAGACCCAGACACGGCGCACAATTATTGTGGCGCTCCGAAGTCAAATTCCACATTAATGTATTCACACTTAGTATGTATGTCTTCATTGATTGAAGATATACTTTACTTTGTGCGTTGCACATCTAAGTCATCAATATGCATAAGTGTTAGGATGTGTGCCAGATCACAGGACATTTGAGGATTCCAAGATATTTAGCTCACACCGTAACTTGCAAAACCTCTTCTCATCCAAGGGCTTGGTGAAGATATCCGCCAATTGCTCTTCAGTGTTGACGTGTATGATATCAATGTCTTCCTTCACAACATGATCTCTGAGAAAGTGATGGCAAATTTCAATGTGCTTTGTCTTTGAGTGCTGAACTGGGTTGTTGGCAATCTTGATGGCGCTTTCGTTGTCGCAGTAAAGTGGCACTTTCTTCAAATGAATGCCATAATCCTTGAGTGTTTGCTTCATCCACAGAAGCTGAGCGCAGCAAGATCCAGCAGCAATGTATTCAGATTCAGCAGTGGAGAGAGATACACAGTTCTGCTTCTTTGAAGACCAACATACAAGTGATCGTCCCAGAAAGTGACATGTGCCTGATGTAGACTTGCGATCAACTTTGTCACCAGCATAATCAGCATCCGAAAATCCAACCAAATCAAACTCTGAGCCCTTTGGATACCATAATCCTAGAGTTGGGGTGTGAGCCAAATATCGAAGAATTCGCTTCACAGCTAAGTGATGCGACTCCTTTGGTGCCGCTTGAAATCGAGCACACATGCAAACACTAAGCATGATATCTGGCCTAGATGCACATAAATAAAGCAAAGACCCAATCATGGAGCGGTATACCTTTTGATCGAACTCTTTACCATTGTCGTCAGGACCTAGATGATGTTTGGCTGGCATTGGTGTTGTGAAGCCTTTGCAGTCTTGCATACCGAACTTCTTCAGGCAATCTTTGAGATACTTTTCTTGAGATATGAAGATGCCATTGCGCTGTTGTCGGATTTGAAGACCAAGAAAGAACTTCAGCTCCCCCATCATGGACATCTGATATTGCTTTTGCATCATATATCCAAACTCTTCACTGTACTTCCGATTGGTGCAGCCGAAGATAATGTCATCCACATATATTTGGCACCCAAACAGTTCACCATCGTATGTCTTCGTGAAAAGAGTGGGATCCAGGGAACCAGGTATGAAGCCTTTGCTCTTCAGAAAGTACTTGAGTGTATCATACCAGGCCCTAGGGGCTTGTTTGAGGCCATACAGTGCCTTGTTGAGCTTGTATACCATATCAGGATGTTTTGGATTTTCAAAGCCAGGTGGTTGTGCAACATACACTTCTTCTTCAATCTTGCCATTGAGAAAAGCACTTTTCACATCCATTTGATATAGAAGTATGTTATGATGATTTGCATAGGCCAGCAGTATGCGTATGGCTTCAAGCCTAGCCAGAGGAGCAAATGTTTCATCGAAGTCAATGCCCTCTACTTGAGTATATCCTTGAGCAACGAGACGAGCTTTGTTTCTGACAACTTGACCATGCTCATCTTGCTTGTTGCGGTATATCAATTTGGTGCCTATTATGTTGTGCTTCCGTGGATCAGGACGCTTAACCAGTTCCCATACATTATTCAGCTCAAACTGTTGAAGCTCTTCTTGCATAGCTTGAATCCATTCAGGTTCCATGAAGGCTTCTTCAACTTTCTTGGGTTCTGATATTGAGACGAATGCGAAATGCCCACAGAAGTTTGCTAGCTGAGTTGCCCTTGAACGAGTGAGTGGACCAGGTGCATTGATGCTGTCAAGTATTCTGTCAATCTGCACTTCATTTGGAACACGAGGATGTATAGGGCGAAGACTTTGCTCTTGCTGATCTGTGTTGTTGTTTGGAGGAATGTCTTCATGCTGAGCATTGTCTTCATGTTGATCAGGTGCTGAGATGATGAGTTCTTCTTCAGGATGAGCTTCAGAAGGCATAATCTCTCCAGTTCCCATAATCTTGATTGATTCACTAGCTGGGACTTCATCTAGCACATTTGGCAGTTGCTCTCTTTGTGAACCATTTGTTTCATCAAACCGCACATCCACTGTTTCGACCACTTTGTAATGGAAGAGATTGAAGACTCTGTAGGAGTGTGAATCCTTTCCATATCCAAGCATAAAGCCCTCATGTGCTTTTGGTGCAAACTTTGAGGTGTGATGTGGGTCCTTGATCCAGCACTTTGCGCCAAATACTCTGAAGTAACTGACATTTGGCTTCTTGCCAGTTAGGAGTTCATAAGATGTCTTGTTCAGAAGCTTGTGAAGATAAACACGATTGATTGTATGGCATGCAGTATCAATGGCTTCAGTCCAAAATTTTCTTGGAGTCTTGTACTCATCTAGCATTGTTCTGGCCATTTCAATGAGTGTTCTGTTCTTGCGTTCGACGACGCCATTATGCTATGGCGTGTACGGAGCTGAGAATTCATGTGTGATGCCCAAGGAATCAAGATATGTATCAAGGCCAGTGTTCCCGAATTCAGTGCCATTGTCACTTCTGATGTGCTTGATCTTGATGCCATAGTTGTTCATGGCTCGATTGGCGAAGCTTCTGAAGACATCCTGCACTTCAGTATTGTAGAGGATTATATGCACCCATGTATATCTTGAATAATCATCAACAATGACGAAGCCATAGAGGCAAGCAGTAGTAGTAAAAGTTGAGTAGTGAGTGGGACCGAAAAGATCCATGTGGAGTAGTTCGAAGGGTTGTGTAGTAGTCATGATTGTCTTCGAAGGATGTTTTGCCCTTGTCATCTTCCCTGCTTCACAGGCACCACATAAATGATCTTTCTTGAACTTGACGCCCTCGATGCCTATGACATGCTTCTTCTTCGCCAAGGGTGTGGAGGTTCCTCATGCCAGCATGCCCAAGCCTCCGATGCCAAAGCCAGCATTTTGAAGCTTTTGCAAGAAGGCATACCGCAAGTTGTGGTCCTGCTGAGAAGTCTACCACGTACAAATCACCTTTCCGATACCCTTCAAACACTAGAGATTGGTCAGATTCCATTAGCACCAGGAAGCGATATTTTCCAAACATTACAATCATATTCAGATCGCAAAGCATTGAGACAGACATTAAGTTGAAGCCAAGGGATTCAACAAGCATGACTTTATCCATGTGTTGATCCTTTGAGATTGCAACTCTACCTAGACCCAATACCTTACTTTTACCAGTCTCAGCAAATGTGATGTGGCTCTTGTCGGATGGACGTAATGTTGAGTCCATAAGAAGGCTTCTTCTGCCAGTCATGTGATTTGTACACCCACTGTCAATAATCCATTCTGAAGATTTTGAAGTCGCTGGTGTCGTACCCTACAGTACAGTTAGGGGGATAGGCTTCACGAAGAGAATTGTGAAGCATAAACATTTGACGAACCAGTGGGTTATGAAAACTTAAATCCAGATTAGGACTAATAGGGAGAGTAGCATGCGATTCAGGAATGAAGTACATATTGATCCCATTCGGGCATTTTATCTTGCGCCCTACAAGATTTTTAACGTCCCCAGCAATAGCATCAGAAGATTTTGTTTTTCTGCTAGAGACCTTTCCCTGCAAAAGAGAGTTAAGCTTTCTTAACCACCCACATCTTCAAGGGTGGCTTAGAAGCAATAAGTCTAAGTGCAGCATCTGAGAATTTTGGCTTTGAAGCCTTAGCAAACAGTCTAGCAGGTGGACAATAATACTCATAGGAATAAGCAGAATAATTTTTGGTCACATGAACACGGTTCGATGAACCGCTCTCATACTCATGTGCCTGAGTATGGTTTCCCTGCAAAACATTTGTGTTAGTGTGACTCAGGTGAGTCCTCTGTTTGTATGAAGCCATTGGACCGTATGAAGCCTTTGGTCTGAGATTTGTCTTCTTCAAGTGAGGTGTCATGAAGACATTCACAGGAAGATTTTCCAGACACTTTTTGGAAACCCAGATCTTCTTCATAGGCGGTCCATTCCGGCAGTTAGTACCAATGTACCTGGCAAACACTTCACCATTCTGATTCTTAAACAGTTTATAGTTTGCATCAAAGGATTCATCAATGATAATGGGGTTAGCACAAGTGAAGCCAGATAAGTTGGATGGATCTGCTGAAAGTTCCTTTGCAGCAACCCATGTGGTTTTGGGGTACTGCTCAGGTTTCCAGTAAGAGCCATCTGCATTGATTTTCCTCACAAATCCAACACCCTCTTTCCTAGGGTTTCGATTCAGGATCTGCTTCTTGAGGACATCACATAGTGTCTGATGTCCTTTAAGACTTTTGTACATCCCTGTTTCAAGCAATGTCTTCAACATAGCATTCTCATCAGCAATAGCAGTGGTATCCTCAGCAGAGGGGTTAGTTACCACGTCAACAGTTGAAGATATTGCAACAGCAGTAGAAGTGGAACATTCAGCAACAGAATTAGCATTATCACGCTCAATGCATTTAAGACATGGTGGTTCAAATCCTTCCTGAGCGGGACTGATCTATTCGGAGCGAAGTGACTCGTTTTCCTTTTGAAGATCTTCATGAGCCACCCTCAATTTCTCAAGTTCTTGCTTCCTTTGAAGATAATCATAGGAAAGCTTTTCATGAGTTGTTGAGAGAGTATCATGACGATCTTCAAGTTCCTGATACTTAACGTGAAGGTTTTTTATGTCTTCAATTAAGGATTCAGATCGAGTCATTTCAGCACCCAACAGATCATCGCTTCTGTCTAACAGTTTTTGAATATGTTCCATAGCTTTCTGTTGTTCAGTTGCAATTTTAGCAAGTGTTTTGTAGCTAGGTTTTGAATCACATTCAGAGTCATCGTCACTAGATGTTTCATAGCGAGTAGTGCGTGTGTTTACCTTGGCACCGCGTGCCATGAAGCAGTAGGTAGGAGTGGAGTCGTTCTTGTCATTTGCGTTGGTGTCGGTGATGCAGTCATTGTCTTCAGTGTTGAAGATGGACTTGGCGACGTATGCTGTAGCCAGACTCGCAATGCCAGAATCAGACTCCTCCTCAGACTCCACCTCTGCCTCCTCAGATGCGGACTCCTCCTCTGAATCCATCTCCTTTCCAACAAACGCACGCGCCTTGCCAGATGAGCTCTTCTTGTGTGATGAAGACTTTGATGAAGACTTGGAAGAAGACTTTGAGTATTTCTTCTTCTTCTTGTCGTCAGAATCATATTCCTTGCTCTTCTTCTTCCTTCTGTTCTCATTGTCCCACTGTGGACACTCGGAGATGAAGTGTCCAGTTTTCTTGCACTTGTGACATGTTTTCTTCTTGTAGTCATGAGCAGAAGCTTCATCATTCCTTGAGCTTGATCGTGAAGATTTCCTGAAGCCTTTCTTCTTGGTGAATTTTTGGAACTTCTTCACTAGCATTGCAAGTTCTCTTCCAATGTCTTCAGGGTCATCAGAACTGCAGTCAGATTCTTCTTCAGATGAGGAGACAGCTTTTGCCTTCAAGGCGCGAGTTCGCCCATAGTTTGGACCGTAGATATCTCTTTTCTCAGAAAGCTGAAACTCGTGTGTGTTGAGCCTCTCAAGTATGTCAGACGGATCGAGTGTCTTGAAATCAGGACGTTCTTGAATCATCAGGGCCAGGATGTCAAACGAACTATCAAGTGATCTCAGCAGCGTTTTGACGATTTCATGTTTGGTGATTTCAGTATCGCCGAGGGCTTGAAGCTCATTTGTGATGTCAGTGAGTCTATCAAATGTGTGCTGGACATTCTCATTGTCATTTCGCTTGAAGCGGTTGAAGAGATTGCGAAGGACATTGATTCGTTGATCTCTCTGGGTTGAGATGCCTTCATTGACCTTGGAGAGCCAGTCCCAGACCAGTTTGGATGTCTTCAAGGCGCTCACGCGGCCATACTGTCCTTTGGTCAGATGACCACAGATGATGTTCTTGGCAGTAGAGTCCAGTTGAACGAATTTCTTGACATCAGCAGCAGTGACACCTTCTCCAGCCTTGGGAACGCCGTTCTCGACAACATACCATAGGTCGACGTCAATGGCTTCAAGATGCATGCGCATCTTATTCTTCCAGTAGGGATATTCAGTTCCATCGAAGACGGGGCACGCAGCGGAGACTTTGATTATCCCTGCAGTCGACATAGCTAAAACTCCAGGTGGTTAAACCGAATCACACAGAACAAGGGAGCACCTTGCTCTGATACCAATTGAAAGTGCGTTATATCGACTAGAGGGGGAGTGAATAGGTGATTTTTATGAAAGTCTTCAAAACTTGGGAGTTATGAAGACAAATAGTGAAGATTATGCCTATTACTATGCAGCGGAAGTTAGATTACACTAGGCCAGCCATGGTCATGTATTCAATAGAGTGAAAGCACAGTGACAAACAGCTTCAGTGTAATAAGGATCAAGTAGGAAGAAGGTATGAAGCCAAACAGATCATGCATTCACGTTGTGAAGACAAATGATAAAGCAAGCACGTAATGACTTCACAATGAGTAACAGCAAGAGAAGGAAGTGAGGATGAAACCAGTGACTCGTTGAAGACAATGATATGTTGGACCAGTTCCAGTTGCTGTGACAACTGTACGTCTGGTTGGAGCGGCTAGGTATTTAAACCTTAGGACACACAGTCCCGGACACCCAGTCCTGAACACACAGTTCAGGACACCAAGTCCTCACCGTAATCTCCTTGAGCTAAGGTCACTTAGTCCTCGCCCAATCACTCTGGTAAGTCTTCAAGGTAGACTCCCAAACCTTCACAGACTTCGTTCACTGGCAATCCACAATGTCTCTTGGATGCTCTGAACGCGACGCCTAACCGTCTGGAGGATTCACAGTCCTCAAGTGTAATAAGTCTTCAGATCACACAGACAAGAAGACTTAAGTGATGCCCAATTTACTCTGGCTCTGGGTGGTTAGGGCTTTTCTCCTCACTAGGAATTTTCTCTCAAAGGCTTCGAGGTGGGTTGCTCTCAAACGACAAAAGCCGTGCACTGAAATCTGAGCAGCCAACCGTTTATGGTTGTGGGGGTGGGCTATTTATAGCCACTTGGCAACCCGACCTGAATTTGTCCGAAATGACCCTGGGTCACTAAGGAACTGACACGTGTCTCAACGGTCAGATTTTGAACTCTCATGGCAACTTTACTTGGGCTACAAGCAAAGCTGACTTGTCCGGCTCTGGACAAGATTTGCTCTCATTGTCTTCACTCGAAGACATAGGTTTTTGATTTAGGCATCACTTAAGTCATTCTGACTTGTTCTCCTGGACCCCACTTAACAGTACGGTGGTTCCTATGACTCAACAAAAATAAAAAGAACTACGAAAGATCTAAGTCTTCGAGTTCCATAGGCTTCATAACATGTCTTCTGTTGTCATAGGCTTCAATGTGAATATCTTCATATACCACCTTTGACTTCAATGTCTTCATTCATTTTTAGGGGTCATCTCTGGTAGTAAACCAAATCAATGAGGGACTTCTACCTGTGTTTTCCTGCAATTCTCACAAACACATTAGTCCCTCAACTAGGTTTGTCGTCAATACTCCAAAACCAACTAGGGGTGGCACTAGATGCACTTACAGGGTGGCATGAATTTGTCATGGACGGTCGAATATGCGGTCCAGACTGGACGGGCCCGAATTGTCATTTTTGAATGGCCTTTTCCGATGACCGGACTTAGAGCCACTAAATCCGGCATTGACTGTCGTATCTTTGGTGTTTCCACCATTTTTGCGACGCTTGTGTTTGTTGCGTCGGGGTTTTCCGTTGCGATCTTTGGCCTCTGATGTGCCAGGATTGTTTGTTGTGTTGTTGCTACGGGCCAACCAGCTATCCTCGCCCGCACAAAAGCGGGTCATGAGTGTCATGAGGGCTGCCATGGATTTTGGCTTCTCTTTGCCGAGATGTCGGGCGAGCCACTCATCATGGATGTTATGTTTAAAGGCCGCTAGGGCTTCGGCATCCAGACAGTCGACAATTTGGTTCTTTTTAGTTAGGAACTGAGTCCAGAATTTCCTGGCTGACTCTCCGGGCTGTTGTGTTGTGTGACTTAAATCATCAGCATCCGGTGGCCGGCCTGCTGAGTTTTAGTGGGAGATACTTGATGGCGTGTAGATCATCCTCGCGGGCCATGTGAATGTGGAGGAAGAAATCCTCTATCCATACCGCGGGGTCTGTAGTACCATCATATGATTCAATGTTCACAGGTTTAAACCCTTCTGGGAATTCATGATCCATTACTTCATCAGTGAAGCATAGGGGGTGTGCGGCGCCTCTATGCCGGGCTATATGACGACGCAGTTCATACGAGTCTTGTCTGCTGTATTCGACCCGGCCGGATTTGCTTTTAGTATATTCGGCATGACGGTCGTCGTCACGCATTGGGGCGCGCCCCCATGATCCGTAGATTGATCTTGTATGCCTGCTTTGTTATCCAATACGTCTCACAAGTCATGTGTGTAGCCCCGGGCCTTGGTGCTTTTGTTTGACTGGCGACGGGGTGTGGGCTGGACTTCGGGCTGATATGCCGTTTTGTCTCGGCCACGAGGTGGCCGGTCAGCCGCATCATACGCTGGTAGTGTAGGCTTTAATGCTTCCTCCTCGAGTTGGGGTAGCAACCTGCGCTTTTGGGTAACTTTTGGTTGGGCGCTCGAGTTCGTATTCCTCAGCTGCCAGGACCTTGGTCCATCTATCCGCTAGCAGATCTTGATCAGCTTGAAGCTGCTGCTGCTTTTTCTTCAGGCTTTTTGTTGTGGCTATAAGCCAGTGCTTGAAGCGCTCCTGCTCGACGGGATCCTCAGGCACGATAAATTCTTCATCGCCGAGGCTCACCTCGTCTTCGGAGAGGGGCATGTAATTATCATCCTTTGATTCTCCATCTGTCGCCTGTTCCTTAGGGCTGGCTTGCCCATCCTCCCGCTCGAAGCCTGGCTGGGGGGGATTGTCTTCGTCTTCGGCACTGTCCGCAGCGTTATTGTCTCTTGTGCCGGTATCGCTGCTTTTGCTATGGTAGGGCTTAGAGTGGCATTGATGACGCCGGTGCTTAGATTGCTTCACGAGGGGATTATCCTCTGTTGCCTTATTGCCATTGCTTTCTTTGGGGGTGTCCACCATGTATATATCATATGATGAGGTGGTTGTCCGGTGCCCTGTGGGCGGTGGTTCCTGTTCTTCTCCTACATCGTCGTCCATACCGTCGATGTCTTCATAGCCGAAATCAAGCATGTCGGTTAAGTCGTCGATAGTGGCTATTAAGTGGGTGGTGGGTGGGGAATGAATTTCTTCGTCGTTCGCTTCCCACTCAAGCCGGACACAGTTCGGTCAAGGGTCTCCTGACAAGGAGAGAGACCTCAATGAATTTAGCATGCCGCCCAAGGGCGAGTGCTGAAAGATTCCGCGGAGGTAAACTCCATGATCGGTGCCCAATCAGATTTGATAGGCACGGACACAAGCGGATCGGGGCCTGTGGCCGGGGACGAATCAAAGGGTCCGGTAACACAGGTCTCATAGGAGGTGAAGTCAGTATTCGGCTCTATCGCCGCTGTGTGTGTGGCCTCCGTGGCGGGGTCCATCCACCCATCCTTGGACGGCACGATATATTCCGGATTGAGGGCTGGAGTAGCCACAGGTGTGATTTCCCGAACACCGTCCGACGGCAGAGCTAAGTCATGCTCGTCGTGACTGTGTGGCGCACCTGACATCGGCTCGAATCTGTTGAAGATCAAGTCTCAGTGGATGTCGGCAGTATAGTTCAAGCTTCCAAACCTGACCTGATGGCCAGCGGCGTAGCTCTCGATCTGCTCTAGATGGCCAAGCGAGTTGGCCCGCAGTACGAAGCCGCCAAATACAAAGATCTGTCCAGGGAGAAAAACCTCACCCTGGATTGCATCGTTGCCGATGATCGTGTCGGATTTCGGGTTCCGGTAGACCCTTGAGGTTCGAACACTGGGGTGTGCGCGGTGATTTCGCCTCCTACCTACCTGCACACCCCCCCCCCCGCCATGCTAGGATCTAAACTACGAAAAGAACAGCACAAGAGACACGGGGTTTATACTGGTTCGGGCCACCATTGTGGTGTAATACCCTACTCCAGTGTGTGGTGTGGTGGATTGCCTCTTGGGCTGATGATGATGAACAATACAAGGAAGAACAGCCTTGCGAGGGTCTGTTCTTGGCTGGGGCGATGAACTGCTGGGAGGAGTTCAGCCACCTTTCTCTATCTCTCTCTCTCTCTCTGCTTACAACCTCTCTACTTGTCGAGCCCTCGGAAGACATTGAACCGAACCCCATGCTACGTGGGTGGCCAGTCCTATTTATAGTGGACCTGGTCCTCTCCCCAAATATTGAGCGGGAAGGGAGCCAACAATGGCGGGCTAATTTGAAGGGGGACAGCAAGTATCAACTATCCTGACAAAAGTAGTCTTCGCCTGCACAAAGCTCTGGTGATGACGCCGTCTTGGTCTCCACGGTGATCTCCATCTCGTAGTCCTCCTAGTCTCGGTCTTGTTGCACCGAAATGGCAACCTTTGCCGGACGCCTCGATACTCCGCAGCTGCGCTTGCCCCCTTTGCACCAAAGAGGAAAGGAGGACGCTGCGCGGGCTGGCGCCCGCCTGGCGCCTTGAGTCGTCATGGCTTGCGTCACGGGCACCTCGCGAGGTACCCCGCCTTGATCTCTCCGCCTCCTCGTGAGCCAGCCTGAGGAAGCTCTGCGTCGTCCGCCCCGCGAGGCTTGGACCCTCGCGAGGGTCTTGAGTTTGTGTTGGTGAAGATGGGCTGTGCTGGGCCCCCCTTTGAGCCACGCCGCAGGCAGGCAAGTCTGGGGACCCCCGTTCCCAGAACACTGACAGTAGCCCCCGGGCCCAAGGCGCGCCCGGACTTGGCCGTGCAGGGAGGCGGAAGGGCAAGAGTGAAGCGCCGCGGGCCCTAACAGCCTGCGGCCTTGGGCGCCGCGTGGCAGTTGATTGGACGTGGGCGTCTCCACTTCCCCACGGCGCCTCGGCAACTGCACGGATTGGACAAGTCCCTGCATGCAAAACGGGTCATGATTACCTGCGATCGTGGGGGCCGTTGGTTGGCCATCGCCAGCCATAAGTATGGACCGGCGCGCGCCCTTCCAGTTCATCCTCCCTTGCTTCTCCTTTTTCTTCATGGCCCCGTCGAGGAGGTTCTCGGCCACCGAGAAGGGGAAGGCTTGCCGGGTTGAGCCCGCCTCTCCCCCACCCAAGCGCAGCCGAGGGCGCCCTCGCAAGCATCCTATGGCCTCCATGGTGGCTCCTCGCGGCCCTGGAGGTGATCTTCAGCACGGCGACGGGCGGATTGCTGCAGCCGGGGGCGCGCTCCGGCTGCGCGTCCCCCCAGGTCGCGCGTTCGTGCTGCTGAAGTGCTGCCGGAGTTCGTCGTGTGGTCGGCGGAGCCGGCTAGCACCCGGCTTCCACTTCCTTGCTTCCTCCTCGGCGAGCTCCCGGCCGGCGCCCCGGGCGGCCTCTGGCTCCAGGCTGACGGCTACTGCAGCCGGGCCTCATGGGTCTCTCTGGAGGTCTCCGCGGCCGGGAGCCTGTCCCTGGCCCGTGGTTGGCAGACGTTTGCCCGTGCGCGTGGCCTGGGCCGTCGGTGCACCTTACACTTCAAGTTCGACGGCGACGCCACCCTCTACGTGAGGGTGTTTGGGGAAGATGGTCGCCGCGCAGGGTGTTGCCCCGAGGATGACGACCGCGGCTGGGAACCCAGCTCCGATGATGATGGAGGGAGTAGCGCTCGCGCGGCTGGCGGCGTTCGGGGTTCCTCAAGCTTCTCCAGTTCCTCTTCAGGTGGCGACTCCTCTAGCGGTGGCCGCGATCAGCCTCCACGCCGTCGCATCTGCTTGGGGGTGGCAACGCGTCCGCCCGCCGTCGCGCCCTAGTGAAGCACGAGAGGGAGTCCGCCTGAGTTCCGGAGGTAGCTCGGGCCTTCCCTGCGGGCCGGTGTGAGGCGAGCCGCGCCGGATTTGTTCTTCCTTTTCCCTTTTTCCTGCGTAACAAAGACAATAATGCGGAGCCCCGCGGGGGCGTGTTTGGGTTATTGCTGTTAATCATCGTTTTGCTTTCGTTACCGTACCTTCCGGCTATGTGCCCGAGCGTGGATAGTTCCCGGCCCCGGCCGTGGGGGGGCGACCGACCCAGGCCCTTTGTTTGTGTCGCGGTGCCCGTGGGGCACGGACTGGAGGGGTGCTCCTGTAAGGGGCCCAGGTCGCGAACTCTTTGAATGACTAGGATAGGAACGCTCGCGAGGGCGCTCAACTGCCCCCCTCGTGAGGCCTTGCGCAAGAGAAATCGAGGCAGGAGAGTTAAAAGCCGAAGAACCGCAAGCCAAAGACGGCAACAACTGCAATAAAACATCAAATGAGAAGGGACAAGCGAACTGCAGAAAGCAAATGAAAAGCCGCGTCCGGCACCTAATCTAGTCTTCGACGTCTTCTCACCAGCGCGGAGCTAAGTGCTGCCACTGGGCATGGGAGGGAGCAACAGGGCCTGAGGCCGGCGCTCCTGAGACTCCGGGGCGTGTACAGCCCCAACTCATTATTACGTGAGAGTGTCACGGGCGGCGAGCTTCACAGGCATTGGCCTTCTTCACAGGCTCCGGGCCTTTTCCAAAACGCGATAGCTTCACAGGCACTCGCCTTGCTTCACAGGCTCTGGGCCTTTCCCAAAACGCGATAGCTTCACAGGCACTCGCTTTGCTTCACAGGCTCTGGGCCTTTTCCAAAACACGATAACTTCATAGGCACTCGCCTTGTTTCACAGGCTCTGGGCCTTTTCCAAAACGCGATAGATTCACAGGCACTCGCCTTGCTTCACAGGCTCTGGGCCTTTTCAGGGGTAGAACCTCCGGAGGTGCTGGATGTTCCATGCATTCTGGACCGGCACTCCCTCCTGAGTCTCCAAGCGCGCGGAGCCGGGCCTGGAAACATGAACAACCTTGAACGGGCCCTCCCACATGGGAGAGAGCTTGTGCAATCCCTCCCTGGAGAGAACCCGCCTGAGCACGAGGTCTCCTACCTCAAGAGTTCCGGGGCGGATGTTGTGGCAGTGATATCGCCGCAGTGCTTGTTGGTACCTGCCGCTCGCAGCGCGGCTTCCCGGCGACGCTCCTCCCCCAGCACGAGGTCCGTCCCCCGCATGGCGTCCTGCTGCGCCTCGTCGAACGCCAGGACCCGCGTGGAGCGACGTCTGACCTCGTGAGGGAGGACTGCTTCTGCTCCGTAGACCAGGAAGAACGAGGTCTCTCCAGTCGGCTTGGTCGCGGTGGTGCGGATGGACCACAGCACGGACTGCAGTTCGTCGAACCAACCTCTGCCGCAAGCCTCCAGCTTCTTCTTGAACGTCCTGGTCTTGAGGCCCCTTAGGACCTCCGTGTTGGCTCGCTCGGCCTGGCCGTTGCTCCGGGGGTGCGCCACTGAAGCGTAGCATATCTGCGTTCCAAGGTTAGCATAGTATGTTTTGAAGAGGTTACTGGTGAACTGTGAACCGTTGTCCGTGCTGATGCGATTCGGCACCCCGAACCGACTCACGATGCCCTTGATGAACTTGACTGCGGAACCCGCAGGAATAGTGCGGACAGCCTCCACTTCAGCCCACTTGGTGAACTTGTCCACGGCAACGTAAAGGTAGCGGTAGCCCCCTGGCGCCCGAGGAAACGGGCCCAAGATGTCGAGCCCCCAGACTGCGAATGGCCACGAAAGGGGGATAGTCTGCAAGCCCCCTGCCGGCTGATGGATCTGCTTGGCGTGGAACTGGCAGGCCTCACAAGCTTTCACTAGTTCAACGGCGTCATTGAGCGCAGTGGGCCAATAAAACCCACTACGGAATGCCTTGCCAACGAGGGTCCATGATGACGAATGATGTCCGCAGTCTCCACCGTGTATATCTTCCAGTAGTTCCTTCCCTTGCTCCCTGGAGATGCAGCGCAGGGATACATCGTGTGGTCGCTTCCGGTAGAGCTCTCCATCTTTGATGCAGTATGCCGTGGCCTGGCGCGCCACTCGCTCTGCTTGCTCCTCCTTCTCCGGCAGGGTCCCTTGCGTTAAGTAGCTCCGGAGCTCCGTGATCCAACATCCCTCCTGAGGTTCCATCGTCAGGAGCAGGCGTGCTCCCGAGGCCGGGCCACAAGCCGGAGCTCCTGAGGCAGGTGGCTGAGGGAGCTCCTCCCTGGGCTGAGCCGTGCTTGATAATGACGAAAAGGATGAAGGCTTGAACAGCCGCTCCTCGAAAACGCCAGGCTCCTGAGGTAACCGCCTGGAGGCACGTTTGGCGATGTCATCGGCTTCCTGATTGGTGCCACGGGGCACATGCTGCAACTCCAACCCCCAGAACTGCTTCTCCATCCTGCGGACCTCTGCAAGGTAGGCCTCCATGTGCTCATCCTTCGGCTCATACACCTTGTTGGAGAAATTGACAAGGAGCTGCGAATCGCCCTTGATGGTGAGGCGTTTCACCCCCAGGGCAGCTGCGGCCTTCATGCCTGCTATTAAACCTTCATACCCCGCTATGTTGTTGGAGACCTTTTCGCCTTGCTGGAAACAAAGCTGCACGGCGTAATAGAGCTTGTCCTGGGTGGGCGATATAAGCACCACCCCAGCCCCTGCGCCGTGTCTGGAGAATGCCCCATCGAAGTACATGACCCAGCCTTCTGGCGCCTCGCTTCCCGGGGACAGGGACCGATCCTTGTCGGCCTTGAGGCCTGGCGCCTCCATCCATTCTGCCACAAAATCCGCCAACGCTGCTCCCTTGATGACTCTGGTCGTGCTGAATTTGAGCTGAAAAGCTTGCAGCTCTATGTTCCACTCAGCGACCCTCCCAGCTGAATTGGGGCTCCTGAGCACCCTCTCCAGGGGGTATGACGAGACGACCTTGATGGGGTGACCCTGAAAATAGTGCCGCAGTTTGCGCGAAGCCACCAGTAGCGCGAGGAGGAGTTTTTGAGGCATGGGGTACCGTGCTCTTGCATCCCGCAGCACTGTGCTGACGAAGTACACTGGGTGCTCAACGAGGTGGAGTGGGTCAGTGCTAGCGGCTCCTTCCGGAGACCGTGGTGCCTCTTGAGGCAATGAGGCCTCCTGAGACTGGCCATCTGGAAGAGGGGCCTCTTCCTCCTCTGGTGCGCCCCTCTGCGGTGGCTGATCCTCCTCAGCCGCGGTGGCGGTTTCTGTAGGCCTTCCTTGTCCCTGTTCTGCCTTGTCCCGGGCTGCTGCCGTGGTTTTGATTCGGCGCTCCTCTCTGACTGCCACCAAGGCTGCGCTGGCGGAGTAGGGAGTGGCGGTGAGGTAGAGCACCATGGGCTCCTAAGGGCGCAGGGCCACCATGACCGGTGGGCTGGTCAGGTATCTCTTGAGATCCTGGAACGCCTTGTTGGCCTCTTCAGTCCACTCGAAGGGCCCCTTTTTCTTCATCAGCTGGAAGAAGGGCAGGGCTCGTTCCCCCAACTTGGAGATGAAGCGCCCTAGCGCGGTCACGCGCCCCGTGAGCTTCTACATTTCTCTGAGGGTCTTTGGCGGGCTCATGTCTTCCACCGCCTTGACCTTCTCCGGGTTAGCCTCGATGCCTCGGTGGGACACGAGGAAACCCAAGAGCTTGCCCGAGGGGACTCCGAACACACACTTCTCTGGGTTGAGCCGTAGGTTCACTGCGTTGAGGCTCGCGAAGGTTTCCTCCAGGTCTTGTATCAAGGTCCTGGCCTCCCGAGATTTTACCACGATGTCATCGACGTAAGCTTCAACATTCTTCCCGAGCTGCGGGCCTAAGGTGATATGCATCAGCCGCTGAAAGGTTGCCCCCGCGTTACGCAGCCCGAATGGCATGCAGGTGTAGCAGTACACCCCACACGGGGTTAGGAAGGCCGTCTTCTCGACGTCTTCTACCGCCATCTTGATCTGGTGATACCCAGAGAAGGCATCCAGGAAGCATAATAGGTCGCATTCCGCAGTGAAATCAATGATCTGGTCGATGCGGGGGAGCGGGAACGGATCTTGCGGGCACGCTTTATTGAGGTTGGTGAAGTCGACACACATGCGTTCCTTCCCTCCCTTCTTCGGCACAACGACAGGGTTGGCCAACCAATCTGGGTATCGGACCTCGCGAATGACCCCAGCGACCTCTAATTTGCGGGTCTCTTGGACGATGAAGGCCTGCTTTTCTGTGGACTGCCACCTGGCCTTCTGCTTCACAGGGCGCACGTTGGGGCACACGTTGAGGTGATGCTCGTTACACTCCTGGGGATCCCTGCCAACTGGTCCGGCTCCCAAGCGAATACCTTCTTGTTTGTGCGCAGGAACCCGACCAGGGCCTCCTCCTGCTCGGGTTTGAGGTGGGCGCCTATGGTGAAAGTGGCGTTGGTGGTCCCATCCTCATCGACGGGTATCTGCTTGGTTTCTGCCTTGTCTTGGGTGAACAACTGCTTCTTCTTGGCGGACGCAACCCCCTTGGGCTCGGGGGCCTCCAAGTCGGCAGGCTGTGCCGACGCTGCTGTCTTGAAGACGAGCTTGAGCACCCGCAGAGCGTCGCCGGTATCCCGGTGCACGGTGAGGACACCGCTGCTCCCGGGCATCTTCATGAGGTTGTACGCCGGGTGCGTTGCGGCCATGAACTGGGCCAGCGCTGGGTAGCCGAGGATGGCGTTGTAGGGAAGGCCGATGGGGGCGATGTCGAAGTCGACCAGCTCCATGCAGAAGTTGTCACAGGTGCCGAAGGTCACTGGGAGCCGGATCTGCCCCAAGGAGCTGGACGACCTGCCCCCAACGCCTGAGAAGGGCCGGCTGGGCTGCAACCGCACCAGGGGTATGCAGAGGAGGTTGAAGGCCTCAACTGAGAGCACACTGAGGCCCGCCCCGCCATCGATGAGAGTTCTGGTGACGGCCACCTGGCAGATGGTGGGGGTGCATAGCATGGGGAGCGCGCCCGAGCAGGCCGAGTTGGAGGGGTGGTCCTCCGGGCTGAAGCTCAGGCCGGTCTCGGGCGCCGCCCGATCCAGGGGAACCCCCTGCCGCGTGGAAGCGGCGCTGACTCGGTGGATGAACGGCTTGACGTGGTAACTTGTAGGCGGCGCCTGCGAGCCGCCCAAGAGGGTCACAACGACTGGGGGTGTTGGTGCAGCGCGATAGGCGGGGGAGAGGTTGCGGGGCTCCATGGCCGCGCGGAGCACGCGGTACGAAGAACCAGCTGGGGTGAGCGAGGGAGTTGCGGTGCGGCCGTCTTGCCACACGGACAGATGTCGGGACGATGCTTGCTGCTCGTCCCTCGCCGGGCCGGTGGCGGCGTTGACGGCAGGTGACGGGGAACGGCGGGGACGCCCGCCGACAGGGGCCGTCTGGGCGACGTGGGAAGCGAGGGCGGCCCGGCGCTCCGCGCGGGCCCGACGAGCGTCAGACATGAGCGTGATGGTCGGAGGAGAACGGAGCCGTGGAAGACGAATTCCAGCGCACCCCTACCTGGCGCGCCAAATGTCGGATTTCGGGTTCTGGCAGACCCTTGAGGTTCGAACACTTTGCCGGACGCCTCGGTACTCCGCGGCTGCGCTTGCCCCCTTTGCACCAAAGAGGAAAGGAGGACGCTGCGCGGGCTGGCGCCCGCCTGGCGCCTTGAGTCGTCATGGCTTCCGTCACGGGCACCTCGCGAGGTACCCCGCCTTGATCTCTCCACCTCCTCATGAGCTAGCCTGACGAGGCCGTGCCTGAGGAAGCTCTGCATCATCCGCCCCGCGAGGCTTGGCCCCTCGCGAGGGTCTTGAGTTTGTGTTGGTGAATATGGGTCGTGCTGGGCCCCCCTTTGAGCCACGCCGCAGGCCGTAGGCAGGCAAGTCTGGGGACCCCCGTTCCCAGAACGCCGACAGATCGAAGGAGCCATCAAGCCTTTATAGTGACGGCACAGTGGAACTCTCAATGAAAACACCAATGTCGGTGTCAAAACCGCCAGATCTCGGGTAGGGGGTCCCGAATTGTGCGTCCAAGGCTGATGGTAATAGGAGGCGGGGGACACAATGTTTGCCCAGGTTCGGGCCCTCTCGATGGAGGTAATACCCTACTTCCTACTTGATTGATCTTGATGATATGAGTATTACAAGAGTTGATCTACCACGAGATCATAGAGGCTAAACCCTAGAAGCTAGCATATGATTATGATTGTTGTTGTCCTACGGACTAAACCCTCCGGTTTATATAGGCACCGGAGGGGGCTAGGGTTACACAGAGTCGGTTACAAGGGAGGAGATCTACATATCCGAATTGCCAAGCTTGCCTTCCACGCAAAGGAGAGTCCCACCCGGACACGGGACGAAGTCTTCAATCTTGAATCTTCATAGTCCAATAGTCCGGCCAAAGTATATAGTCTGGCTGTCCGAGGACTCCCTCACCCCCCCCACGAGCCTTAAAACTCGCCTGCTTCTCAGGAGTCGTGCGAATGGCACGGTTGGATTACCCAAATCCGTATTGATGAGAATCCCGCAATAAGGGGACGCAATCTCTGCTTTGACAAGACGTGTCAATGAATACCGCATCTCAAAATGCGAAGCGGGAGGTTGGAAAACGGTTCGACACAATAATAAGGTTGGGATTCAATGCCTCGCCAAAAAAGTTGTCAGAAGACATAACCTATTTTGGTTTAAAGTATTTTGCTCTCATTGTCCCGGGTTGTAATTATTGTACAAAGCCGGATATAGTTCTTTTAATCAACTACCTTGGAGTATTCGGAGGAGGAACCCGCCTTGCAATGCCGAACACAATCTGTGCGCCGGACACATAGTCATTGAAGCTTGGTTCAGGGACTACTGAGGGAGTCCTGGATTAGGGGGTCCCCGGATGTCCGGGCTATGTGACGTGGGCCGGACTGGTGGGCCATGAAGATACATGATAGAAGGCTTCACCCCGTGTCCGGATGGGACTCTCCTTGGCGTGGAAGGCAAGCTTGACGTTCGGATATGAAGATTCATTTCTCTATAAACCAACTCTATACAATCCCTAGCCCCTCCGGTGTCTATATAAACTGGAGGGTTTAGTCCGTAGAGGCAAACATAATCATATAGGCTAGACATCTAGGGTTTAGCCATTATGATCTTGTGGTAGATCAACTCTTGTAACCCCTATACTCATCAAAGTCAATCAAGAAGGACGTAGAGGTTTACCTCCATCAAGAGGGCCCGAACCTGGGTAAACATCGTGTCCCCTGCCTCCTGTTACCTTCGATCCTTAAACGCATAGTTCGGGACCCCCTACCCGTGATCTGCCGGTTTTGACACTGACAGTGCCCCTCTCCACAGTTACACACCTCGGTCATATCATCGTAGTGCTTAGGCGAATCCCTGCGCCGGTAACATCATCATCACCGTCGCCACGCTGTCGTGTTGAAGGAACTCTCCCTCATCCTCAACTGGACCAAGAGCTCGAGGGATGACATCGTGTTGAACGTGTGCTGAACACGGAGGTGCCGTACGTTCAGTACTTGGATCGGTTGGATCATGAAGACGTTCGACTACATCAACTGCGTTACTAAACGCTTCCGCTTTCGGTCTACGAGGGTACATGGACACACTCTCCCCTCTCGTTGCTATGCATCTCCTAGATAGATCTTGCATGATTGTAGGAATTTTTTTGAAATACTGTGTTCCCCAACAGTGGCATCCGAGCCAGGTCTATGCGTAGATGTTATATGCATGAGTAGAACACAAAGAGTTGTGGGCGATAATAGTCATATTGCTTACCAGCAACGTCTTACTTTGATTTGGCGGTATTGTTGGATGAAGCGGCCTGGACCGACATTACATGACCGCGTTCATGAGACTGGTTCTACCGACGTGCTTTGCACATAGGTGGTTGGCGGGTGTCTGTTTCTCCAACTTTAGTTGAATCGAGTTTGACTACTCCCGGTCCTTGTTGAAGGTTAAAACAGCACACTTGACAAAAAATCGTTGTGGTTTTGATGCGTAGGTAAGAATGGTTCTTGCTAGAAGCCTGTAGCAGCCACATAAAACTTGCAACAACAAAGTAGAGGCCGTCTAACTTGTTTTTGCAGGGCATGTTGTGATGTGATATGGTCAAGACGTGATGAGATGTAAATTGTTGCATGAGATGATCATGTTTTGTAAAAGTTATCGGCAACTGGCAGGAGCCTTATGGTTGTCGCTTTATTGTATTAAATGCAATCGCCATGTAATTGCTTTACTTTGTCACTAAGCGGTAGCGATAGTCGTAGAAGCAATAGTTGGTGAGACGTCAACGATGCTACGATGGAGATCAAGGTGTCAAGCCGGTGATGATGGTGATCATGACGGTGCTTTGGAGATGGAGATCAAAAGCACAAGATGATGATGGCCATATCATATCACTTATTTTGATTGCATGTGATTTTTATCCTTTATGCATCTTATTTTGCTTAGTGCGGCGGTAGCATTATAAGATGATCCCTCACTAAATTTCAAGGTATAAGTGTTCTCCCTGAGTATGCACCATTGCTACAGTTCGTCATGCCGAGACACCATGTGATGATTGGGTGTGATAAGCTCTATGTTCACATATAACGGGTGCAAGCCAGTTTTGCACGTGCAGAATACTCAGGTTAAACTTGACGAGCCTAGCATATGCAGATATGGCCTCGGAACACTGAGACCGAAAGGTCGAACGTGAATCATATAGTAGATATGATCAACATAGTGATGTTCACCATTGAAAACTACTCCATCTCACGTGATGATCGGACATGGTTTAGTTGATATGGATCACGTGATCATTTAGATGGCTAGAGGGATGTCTATCTAAGTGGGAGTTCTTAAGTAATATGATTAATTGAACTTTAATTTATCATGAACTTAGTACCTGATAGTATTTGCATGTCTATGTTGTTGTAGATCAATGGCCCATGCTACCGTTCCCTTGAATTTTAATGCGTTCCTAGAGAAAGCTAAGTTGAAAGATGATGGTAGCAACTACACGGACTGGGTCCGTAACTTGAGGATTATCCTCATTGTTGCATAGAAGAATCACGTCCTGGAAGCACCGCTAGGTGCAAGACCCGCTGCAGGAGCAACTCCGGACGTTGTGAACGTCTGGCAAAGCAAAGCTGGTGACTACTCGATAGTTCAGTGTGCCATGCTTTATGGCTTAGAACCGGGACTTCAACGACGTTTTGAACGTCATGGAGCATATGAGATGTTCCAGGAGTTGAAATTAATATTTCAAGCGAATGCCCAAATTGAGAGATATGAAGTCTCCAGTAAGTTCTATAGCTGCAAAATGGAGGAGAATAGTTCTGTCAGTGAACATATACTCAGAATGTCTGGGTACCACAACCACTTGACTCAACTAGGAGTTAATCTTCCTGATGATAGTGTCATTGACAGAGTTCTTCAAACACTTCCACCAAGCTACAAAATCTTCGTGATGAACTATAATATGCAAGGGATGGATAAGACAATTCCCAAGATCTTCGCAATGCTAAAGGTTGCGGAGGTAGAAATCAAGAAGGAGCATCAAGTGTTGATGGTTAACAAGACCACTAGTTTCAAGAAAAAGGGCAAAGGGAAGAAGGGGAACTTCAAGAAGAACGGCAAGCAAGTTGCTACTCAAGTGAAGAAACCCAAGACTGGGCCTAAGCCTGAGACTGAGTGCTTCTACTGCAAAGGGACTGGTCACTGGAAGCGGAACTGCCCCAAGTATTTAGCGGATAAGAAGGATGGCAAAGTGAAAGGTATATTTGATATACATGTTATTGATGTGTACCTTACTAATGCTCATAGTAGCGCCTAGGTATTTGATACTGGTTCTGTTGCTCATATTTGCAACTCGAAACAGGGTCTACGGATTAAACAAAGATTGGCTAAGGACGAGGTGATGATGCGTGTGGGAAATGGTTCCAAAGTCGACGTGATCACCGTCGGCATGCTACCTCTACATCTACCTTCGGGATTAGTTTTAGACCTGAATAATTGTTATTTGGTGCTAGTGTTAAGCATGAACATTACATCTGGATCTTGTTTGATGAGAGACGGTTATTCATTTAAATCAGAGAATAATGGTTGTTCTATTTATATGAGTAATATCTTTTATGGTCATGCACTCTTGATGAGTGGTGTATTTTTGTTGAATCTCGATAGTAGTGATACACATATTCATAATATTGAAGCCAAAAGATACAAGTTTAATAATTATAGTGCAACTTATTTGTGGCACTGCCGTTTAGGTCATATTGGTGTAAAGCGCATGAAGAAACTCCATGTTTATGGGCTTTTGGAATTACTTGATTATGAATCACTTGATGCTTGCGAACCATGCCTCATGGGCAAGATGACTAAGACTCCGTTCTCCAGAACAATGGAGCGAGCAACTGACTTATTGGAAATAATACATACTAATGTATGCGGTCCGATGAGTGTTGAGGCTCGCGACGGATATCGTTATTTTTTGACCTTCACAGATGATTTGAGCAGATATGGGTATATCTACTTGATGAAACATAAGTCTGAAATGTTTGAAAAGTTCAAAGAATTTCAGAGTGAAGTGGAAAATCATCGTAACAAGAAAATAAAGTTTCTATGATCTGGTCGTGGAGGTGAATATTTGAGTTATGAGCTTGGTCTTCATTTGAAACAATGTGGAATAGTTTCGCAAATCATGCCACCTGGAACACCATAGCGTAATGGTGTGTCCGAACGTCGTAACCGCACTTTATTAGATATGGTGCGATCTATGATGTCTCTTACCGATTTACCACTATCGTTTTGGGGTTATGCTTTAGAGATGGCTGCATTCACTTTAAATAGGGCACCATCTAAATCCGTTGAGACGACACCATATGAACTGTGGTTTGGCAAGAAACCTAAGATGTCGTTTCTTAAATTTTGGGGCTGCGATGCTTATGTGAAAAAGCTTCAACCTGATAAGCTCAAACCCAAATCGGAGAAATGTGTCTTCATAGGATACCCAAAGGAAACCATTGGGTACACCTTCTATCACAGATCCGAAGGCAAGATATTCGTTGCTAAGAATGGATCCTTTCTAGAGAATGAGTTTCTCTCAAAAGAAGTGAGTGGGAGGAAAGTAGAACTTGATGAGGTAATTGTATCTGCTCCCTTATAGGAAAGTAGTTCATCACATAAATCAGTTCCAGTGATTCCTACACCAATTAGTGAGGAAGCTAATGATAATGATCATGAAACTTCTGATCAAGTTACTACTGAACCTAGTAGGTCAACCAGAGTAAGGTCCACACCAGAGTGGTACGGTAATCCTATTCTGGAGGTCATGTTACTTGACCATGATGAACCTACGAACTATGAGGAAGCGATGATGAGCCCAGATTCCGTGAAATGGCTTGAGGCCATGAAATTTGAGATGGGATCCATGTATGAGAACAAAGTGTGGACTTTGGTTGACTTGCCCGATGATCGGCAAGCCATAGAGAATAAATGGTGTAAGTGCATCTAGTGCCACCCCTAGTTGGTTTTGGAGTATTGACGACAAACCTGGTTGAGGGACTAATGTGTTTGTGAGAACTGCAGGATAACACAGGTAGAAGTCCCTCATTGATTTGGTTTTCCTACTGGAGATGACCCCTAAAAATGTATGAAGACATTGAAGTCAAAGGTGGTATGTGAAGACATTCACATTAAAGGCTATGACAAGAGAAGACATCATGTGAAGACTATGGAGCGCGAAGACTTAGTTGTTTCGTCATTCTTTTTCTTCTTTGTTGAGTCATAGGAACCACCATACTGTTAAGTGGGGTCCAAGTGAACTAGTCAGAATGACTGAAGTGATGCTTAACCAAAATCCTATGTCTTCGAGCGAAGACAATGAGAGCAAATCTTATCCAGAGCTGGATAAGTCAGCCTTGCTTTTAGCTCAAGTAAAGTTGCCATGTGTGTTTGAAATCTGACCGTTGGAACACGTGTCAGTTCCTTAGTGACCCAGGGTCATTTCGGACAAATCAGGTCGGGTTGCCTAGTGGCTATAAATAGCCCACCCCCTACACCATAAATTGGTTGGCTGCTCAGATTTAGTGCACGGCTTTTGTCGTTTGAGAGCAACCCACCTCGAAGCCTTTGAGAGAGAAATCCTTGCGAGGATAAAGCCCTAAACACCCAGAGCTAAGAGTGTTAGGCATCACTGAAGTCTTCCTGTCTGTATGATCTGAAGACTTATTACACTTGAGGACTGTGAATCCTCCAGCCAGTTAGGCGTCGTGTTCTGAGCATCCAAGAGTCATTGTGGATCGCCGGTGAATGAAGTTTGTGAAGGTTTGGAAGTCTACCTTGAAGACTTACCAGAGTAATTGGGCGAGGACTGGGTGTCCTTAGCTCAAGGGGAATAAGGTGAAGACGCGGTCTTCTGAGTTGAATCTCAGCCTCCCTAACCAGACGTACAGTTGTCACAGCAACTGGAACTGGTCCAACAAATCATTGTCTTCAACGAGCCACTGGTTCTATCCTTCCCATCTCTTTATTTGCAGCTTGGTCCTTGTGAAGTCATTGCCTGTTTGCATTATCTATTTGTCTTCACTGTGTGACTGCTTATTCTGATTGGCTTCATACTATCTTCCAGCCTGATCTATACTGCCTAACTGCTATTAGTATTTGTGCTTTCATTTCATTGAATACTTGACTATGGCTTGCTTAGTGTAGTCTACCTTCCGCTGCATGGTAATAGGTTCATTTATATCATTTGTCTTTGAAACTTCCATGTTTTGAAGACTTTCATAAAAATCGCCTATTCCCCCCCCCCCCCCTCTAGTCGATCACTAGCACTTCCAATTGGTATCAGAGCAAGGTACTCCCTTGTTCTATGTGATTCGGTTTAACCACCTGGAGTTTTAGCTATGTCGACTGCATGGATAATCAAAGTCTCCGCTGCGTGCCCAGTCTTCGATGGAACTGAATATCCCTACTGGAAGAATAAGATGCGCATGCATCTGGAAGCCATTGATGTCGACCTCTGGTATGTCATCAAGAATGGTGTCCCCAAGGCTGGTGAAGGTGTCACCGCTGCTGATGTCAAGAAATTTGTTCAACTGGATTCCACTGCCAAGAACATCATCTGTGGTCATCTGACCAAAGGACAGTATGGCCGTGTGAGTGCTCTGGAAACATCCAAGCTAGTCTAGGACTGGCTCTCCAAGGTCAATGAAGGCGTCTCAACCCAGAGAGATCAAAGAATCAGTGTCCTTCGCAACCTCTTCAACCGCTTCAAGAGAAACGACAATGAGAATGTTCGGCTCACGTTTGATCGACTCACTGACATCACAAATGAGCTTCAAGCTCTCGGCGCTACTGAGATCACCAAGCATGAAGTCGTCAAGACACTCCTGAGATCACATGACAGCTCGTTTGACACCCTAGCCCTGATGATTCAAGAATGCCCTGACTTCAAGACACTCGATCCGTCTGACATACTTGAAAGGCTCAACACACATGAGTTTCAGCTTTCTGCGAAAAGAGACATCTATGGTCCCAACTATGGGTGAACTCGTGCTTTGAAGGCAAAAGTTGTTTCCTCATCTGAAGAAGAATCTGATTGCAGTTCTGATGATCCTGAGGACATTGGAAAGGAGCTTGCTATGCTTGTGAAGAAGTTCCAGAAATTCACCAAGAAGAAAGGCTTCAGAAAGTCCTCACGATCCAGCTCAAGGAATGATGAAGCTTCTGCTCATGACTACAAGAAGAGAACATGCCACAAGTGCAAGAAACCTGGTCACTACATCTCTGAGTGTTCGCAGTGGGACAATGAGAACAAGAAGAAGAAGAAGAAGAAGAAGAAGAAGAAGAGAAAGTAATATGATTCTGACGATAAGAAGAAGAAGAAATACTCAAAGTCTTCTTCCAAGTCTTCATCAAAGTCTTCATCACACAAGAAGAGCTCATCTGGCAAGGCTCGTGCGTTTGTTGGCAAGGAAATGGATTCATAGGAGGAGTCTGCTTCTGAGGAGGCGGAGGTGGAGTCCGAGGAGGAGTCCGATTCTGGCGTTGCAAGTCTGGCTACAGCCTACGTTGCCAAGTCCATCTTCAACACTGAAGACAATGACTTCATCACCGACGCCGATGCTAATAGCAAGGACAACTCCGCTCCCACCTATTGCTTCATGGCACGCGGTGCCAAGGTAAACTCACGCACTACTCACTATCAAACATCCAGTGAAGATGACTCTGATTGTGGTTCCAAACCCAGCTACAAAACACTTGCTAAAATTGCAACTGAACAACAGAAAGCTATGGAACATATTCAAAAACTGTTAGACAAAAGCGATGACCTGTTAGACGCTGAAATGACTAGATCTCAGTCCTTAATTGAAGACATAAAAAATCTTCATGTTAAGTATGAGGAACTTGAAAGTCATCATGAAACGCTCTCAACAACTCATGAAAAGCTTTCCTATGATTATCTTCAAAGGAAGCAAGATCTTGAGAAATTGAGAGCGGCTCATGAAGATCTTCAAAAGGAAAACGAGTCACTTCACGCCAAACAGATCAGTTCCGCTCAGGAAGGATTTGAACCACCATGTCTTAAATGCATTGAGTGTGATAACGCTACTTCTGTTGCTGGATGTTCTACTGCTGCTACTGTTGTAATATCTTCAACTGTTGATGTGGTAACTAAACCCTCTGCTGAGGATGCCACTGCTATTGCTGATGAAAATGCTAGGTTGAAGACATTGCTTGAAACAGGGATGTACAAAAGTCTCAAAGGGCATCAGACACTATGTGATGTCCTCAAAATGCAGATCCTGAACCGAAACCCTAGGAAAGAGGGTGTTGGGTTCAAAAGGAAAATGAATGCTGATGGCTCTTACTGGAAACCTGAGCAGTACCCCAAAACCACATGGGTTGCTGCAAAGGAACCTTCAGCGGATCCCTCCACCCTAGCTGGCTTCACTTGTGTTAATCCCATTGTTATTGATGAATCTTTTGATGCAAACTATAAATTGTTTAAGAATCAGAATGGTGAAGTGTTTGCCAGGTATATTGGTACTAACTGCAGGAATGGGCCACCTATGAAGAAAGTCTAGGTGCCGAAAAAGTGTCTGGAAAATCTTCCTGGGTATGTCATCATGACACCACAAGTGAAGAAGACAAACCCCAGACCACGGGCTTCATATAGTCCAAAGGCTTCATACAGACAGAAGACTCACCTGAGTCGCACTAACGCAAATGTTTTGCAGGGAAACCATACTCAGGCCTATGAATATGCGCGTGTTTCATCAAACCGCCATGTTCATAAGACCAAGAACTACTCTGCTTATTCTTATGAGTACTATTGTCCACCTGCAAGACTATTTGCTAGGGCTCCAAAGCCAAAGTTCTCAGATGCTGCTCTTAGACTCATTGCTTCAAAGCCACCCTTGAAGATGTGGGTGGCTAAGAAAGCTTAACTCTCTTTTGCAGGGAAGGGTCTCCAGCCGAAATCAAATGCGTCTGAAGCTATTGCTGGGGACCTTAAACATCTTGTAGGGCGCAAGATCAAATGCCCAAATGGTCTTCTTATGTATTTTGTTCCTAAGTCACTTGCTACTTGCCCTATCAGTCCTAACCTCGATCTAAGCTTTCATAATCCACTTGCTCGTCAAATGTTTATGCTTCACAATTCTCTTCGTGAAGCCTATCCCCCTAACTGCACTGTAGGGTATGACACCAGCTTCTTCAGAATGGATTATTGATAGTGGATGTACTAATCATATGACTGGCAAGCAAAGTCTTCTCATGGACTCAACCTTACGTCCATCTAACAAGAGTCACATCACATTTGCTGATATTGGTAAAAGCAAGGTATTGGGTCTAGGTAGAGTTGCAATCTCAAGGGATCAGCAAATGGATAAAGTGATGCTTGTTCAATCCCTTGGTTTCAACTTAACGTCTGTCTCAATGCTTTGCGATTTAAACATGATTGTGATGTTTGGAAAATATCGTTGCCTTGTTCTAATGGAATCTGACAAGTCTCTAGTGTTTGAAGGGTATCGGAAAGATGATTTGTACATGGTAGATTTCTCAGCTGGACCATAGCTTGCCGTATGTCTTCTTGCAAAAGCTTCAGAATGCTGGCTCTAGCATCGGAGGCTAGGGCATGCTGGCATGAGGAACTTGCATACCCTAGCAAAGAAGAAGCATGTCATAGGCATCGAGGGCGTCAAGTTCAAGAAGGATCACTTATGCGGTGCCTGCGAAGCTGGAAAGATGACGAGGGCCAAGCATCCCTCGAAGACAATCATGACAACGACTCAACCCTTCGAACTGCTACACATGGACCTCTTCGGTCCCACTCACTACTCAACTCTTACTACTACTGCTTGTCTCTATGGCTTCGTCATTGTTGATGATTATTCAAGATATACATGGGTGCATATAATCCTCTACAATACTGAAGTGCAGGATGTCTTCAGACGCTTCGCCAATCGAGCCATGAACAACTATGGCGTCAAGATCAAGCACATCAGAAGTGACAATGGCACTGAATTCGGGAACACCGGCCTCGACACTTATCTTGATACTTTGGGCATCACTCATAAGTTCTCAGCTCCGTACACGCCGCAGTAGAATGGCATCGTGGAACGCAAGAACAGAACACTCATTGAGATGGCCCGGATGATGCTCGATGAATACAAGACTCCAAGAAAGTTCTGGCCTGAAGCCATTGATACTGCATGTCATGTCATCAACCGTGTTTATCTTCACAAGCTTCTGAACAAAACATCCTATGAGCTCCTCACTGGTAAGAAGCCAAATGTCAGTTACTTCAGAGTATTTGGTGCCAGGTGCTGGATCAAGGATCCACATCATACTTCAAAATTTGCACCGAAAGCACATGAAGATTTTATGCTTGGATACGGAAAGGATTCGCACTCCTACAGAGTCTTCAACCTCTTTCACTATAAAGTGGTTGAAACTGTAGATGTGCGGTTCGATGAGACTAACGGCTCGCAAAGAGAGCACCTGCCAAATGTGCTAGATGAAGTTCCATCCAGTGAATCCATCAAGCTTATGGGAACTGGAGAAATCATACCGTCTGAAGCACAGCCCGAAGAGGAACTCATCATCTCTGCACCTGATCAACCTGAAGACAATACTCATCCTAAAGAAAATCCTTCTAACGATGACAATGATCAGCAAGAGCAAAATCTTCGTCCTGTTCATCCTCGTGTTGCAAATGAAGTACAGATTGGGAAAATAATTGATAGCATCAATGCACCTGGTCCACTCACTCGTTCAAGGGCAACATAACTAGCATATTTCTTTGGACACTTTGCATTCGTCTCAATATCTGAACCTAAGAAAGTTGATGAAGCCTTCATGGAACCTAAATGGGTTCAAGCTATGCAAGAAGAGCTTCAATAGTTTGAGCTGAATAATGTATGGGAACTGGTCAAGCGTCCTGATCCTCGTAAGCACAATATCATAGGCACTAAATGGATATATCGCAACAAGCAAGATGAGCATGGTCAAGTTGTCAGAAACAAGGCTCGTCTCGTTGCTCAAGGATACACTCAAGTTGAAGGAATCGACTTGATGAAACATTTGCTCCTGTGGCTAGGCTTTAAGCTATACGCATACTGCTGGCCTATGCAAATCATCATAACATTCTTCTGTATCAAATGGATGTGAAGAGTATCTTTCTCAATGGGAAGATTGAAGAAGAAGTGTATGTTGCACAACCGCCTGGCTTTGAAGATCCAAAACATCCTGACATGGTTTACAAGCTCAACAAGGCACTGTATGGCCTCAAACAAGCCCCTCGTGCTTGGTATGACACACTCAAGGACTTCCTGAAGAGCAAAGGCTTCAAACCTGGTTCCCTGGATCCCACGCTCTTCACGAAGACATATGATGGTGAACTGTTTGTGTGCCAAATATATGTGGATGACATTATCTTCGGCTGCACTAATCAGAAATACAGTGATGAGTTTGGATACATGATGCAAGAGCAATATCAGATGTCCATGATGGGTGAGCTGAAGTTCTTCCTTGGTCTTTAAATACGACAGCAACGCAACGACATCTTCATATCTCAAGAGAAATACCTTAAGGATTGCCTGAAGAAGTTTGGAATGCGAGACTGCAAAAGGTTACACGACGCCAATGCCTACCAAGAGTCATCTAGACTCTGACACCAATGGTAAAGAGTTCTATCAAAAGGTATACCGCTCCATGATTGGTTCTTTGCTTTATTTATGTGCATCTAGGCCAGATATCATGCTTAGTGTTTGCATGTTTGCCCAATTCCAAGCGGCACCAAAGGAATAGCATCACTTAGCTGTGAAGCGAATTCTTCGATATTTGGCTCACACCCCAACACTAGGATTATGGTATCCAAAGGGCTCAGAGTTTGATCTAGTTGGATTCTCGGATGCTGATTATGCTGGTGACAAGGTGGATCGCAAGTCTACATCAGGCACATGTCACTTTCTGGGACGATCACTTGTGTGTTGGTCTTCAAAGAAGCAGAACTGTGTATGTCTCTCCACTGCTGAATCTGAATACATTGTTGCTGGATCTTGCTGCGCTCAGCTTCTATGGATGAAGCAAACACTCAAAGACTATGGCATTCATCTGAAGCAAGTGTCACTCTACTGCGACAATGAAAGCGCCATCAAGATCGCCAACAACCCAGTTCAGCACTCGAAGATAAAGCACATTCAGATCCGTCATCACTTTCTCAAAGATCATGTCATGAAGGAAGATATTGATATCATTCACGTCAGCACTGAAGAGCAACTGGTAGATATCTTCACAAAGCCCTTGGATGAGAAAAGGTTTTGCAAGTTTCAGTGTGAGCTAAATATCTTGGAATCCTCAAATGTCATGTGATCATGCACACATCCTAACACTTATGCATGTTGATGACTTAGATGTGCAAACACACGAAGCAACGTATATCTTCAACAAATGAAGATTTACACTCTAAGTGTGAATACATTAACGCGGATTTTGACTTCGGAGCGCCACGATAATTGTGCGTCGTGTCTGGGTCTAATATTTCCTATACGGTGGGTAACGCCACCACCAAATTTTTGTTTGGAATACCTTCTGTTGGCGTTACCTTTGCAAAGTCTTTGCATTTTGTTTGTCTTCAATATTAACATGGCTTCATGTTTATCTTCAATGTACTAATTTGGTGTCTGTCCTCTATAGCATTCACTTATAGCTATGTCTTCCAGTTGAATCTTTTGAACTAAGTGAATGTGATCGGACCCTGACCTTTCTATGCTCCCGTCTTAAGTCTATCTATCCAAATCATATGCATTCTATTGAAATTGTCGAATGTCTTCGTTGCGTCCTTGTCAGCAGAAGACACAGAGACAAACATTAATCTGTTTTCAATGCTCAATCCTTTTTACCTAAAACCCGGAGAAGTGGGAACGACCACCCGAAAATCCAGGCGTGCGTGGGAACATGGAACAACCTCCAAGGTGTTGCATGATCACCATGTGTCCTTCAGATGTGAACTGCCAGGGGAACCTGTGTAATAACACTGTGCCGTCCCTATCCCTATAAATACATGCCTTACCCCAGTTGGAAGTGCTAGTGATCGACTAGAGGGGGGGTGAATAGGTGATTTTTATGAAAGTCTTCAAAACATGTAAGTTTCGAAGACAAACGATAGAAATAAACCTATTACCATGCAGCGGAAGGTAGACTACACTAGGAAAACCATAGTCAAGTATTCAATGAAGTGAAAGCACAATGACTAATAGCAGCTAGGCAGTAAGGATCAGGTAGGAAGATATTGTGAAGCCAATCAGAACAAGTAATCACTCAGTGAAGCCAAATGGTGTTGCAATCATACAATGACTTCACAAGGACCAACAGTAAGTAAAGGGAAGGGAAGGACGAAACCAGTGACTCGTTGAAGACAATGATTTGTTGGACCAGTTCCAGTTGCTGTGACAATTGTACGTCTGGTTAGGGAGGCTGAGATTCAACTCAGAAGACCTCGTCTTCACCTTATTCCCCTTGAGCTAAGGACACCCAGTCCTCGCCCAATCACTCTGGTAAGTCTTCAAGGTAGACTTCCAAACCTTCACAGACTTCGTTCACCAGCGATCCACAATGACTCTTGGATGCTCAGAATGCGACGCCTAACCGGCTGGAGGATTCACAGTCCTCGAGTGTAATAAGTCTTCAGATCACACAGACAGGAAGACTTCATTGATTCCTAACACTCTTTGGCTCTGGGTGTTTAGGGCTTTATCCTCGCAAGGAATTCTCTCTCAAAGGCTTCGAGGTGGGTTGCTCTCAAACGACAAAAGCTGTACTCTAACTTCGAGCATCCAACTGTTTATGGTTGTAGCGGGTGGGCTATTTATAGCCACTAGGCAACCCGACCTGATTTGTCCGAAATGACCCTGGGTCACTAAGGAACTGACACGTGTTCCAACGGTCAGATTTCAAACACACACGGCAACTTTACTTGGGCTACAAGCAAAGCTGACTTGTCCAACTCTGGACAAGATTTGCTCTCATAGTCTTCACTCGAAGATATAGGATTTTGGTTAAGCATCACTTCAGTCATTCTGACAGGTTCTCTTGGACCCCACTTAACAGTACGGTGGTTCCTATGACTCAACAAAGAAAAACAAAGAACAACGAAACTGCTAAGTCTTTGCGCTCCATAGTCTTCACACGATGTCTTCTCTTGTCATAGTCTTCAATGTGAATGTCTTCACATACCACCTTTGACTTCAATGTCTTCATACATTTTTAGGGGTCATCTCTGGTAGGAAAACTGAATCAATGAGGGACTTCTACCTGTGTTATCCTGAAACTCTCACAAGCACATTAGTCCCTCAACTAGGTTTGTCGTCAATACTCCAAAACCAACTACGGGTGGCACTAGATGCACTTACAATCTCCCCCTTTTTGGTGATTGATGACAAACTAGTTGAAGTTTTCAACGGGGAATATAATATGTGAAATTGTAAAGGATAGGGAATTGTCTTCATAAGTTGCAAGGGCTCCCCCTGAAGATGTGCATATAAGTAATTTGCTTTTGGAATGCAAATGCACATGGCAGGTTGTACTTGTGGAGATCCTCTTCAACCTATGATGACAATTCATCATGCATGAAAAGTATGTGAAGATAATGACATGCATAATGAAAAATGGACGTCTGCAAAATGATCTAAGTGCGGAATTTATTGTCGCACATGCGGAATTTATCATCGCATCATAGAATAGCAAATAAGTAGCAGACGACCATCGAGTTTAAGTGTCACAACTCAAAGAACCAAATGTATCAAAACGAGAGTTGTAAACACCACGCAAAACAAAAAGCAACCACCCATATGGACCCGCTTGAAGACTATCAAACTCATATGCTTCTCCCCCTTTTGTCAGTAAGGACCAAAAAGGTTTGAAGACATAGAGCATCTACTCGTTCCCATGAGGAGTAGGTGAAGCAGCAAGGTCGTCGGTGTTGCTCGGCGGTGCAGACGAACTTGGGGCAGTGTCAATGCGTGCAGAAGTAGGGGCAGTGAAGTAGCATCGTCTTCGTCATCGATCACTCTGGCATTCACAGTTGTTGCGGAGGAAGAGAACGCAGAGTCTTCAAGAGACGGAGTTCGTCGCAGCACAATCCTTCTTGGAGGTGTGGAGTCAAACTTGAAACATTCAGAGAAGCCATCCTCTTGAAGATCATCTTCAGAGCACATAAGCGTCAGCCCTTTCCATGTACGCCGACAGGTTTCATGGGCAACAAAGGCATTCTTGGTGGCAAGATTGCGAATGCGGTTGACATCCACCAAGAGGCTTTGCATTTGGTGCTTCAGCCAGTCATGATGCCTATCCTGTTTCTGATGAAGGGCAACTAGAAGTTCTCGGTCATTGAGAACACGAGATCGCTTCTTGGGCCGTTGGGTAATAGTGCTTTCAGTGGCTTCAGTGAGGGCACGATGAGGTGCATGTGTAGTACCAGCCAGAGGATAAACACGAGTGACTACTTCAACTCCTTCCATGTTTTGAGAGAAGCTTTGATGCTCAGCATTCTGAAGACTAAGAGGTTCCTTGGCAGGCTCTGGATAGATGGCTTCAACGGACATATCAACGTCAGGCAGAAAGATCCGATGATTGCGAGCAGAGGGCTGATATGAGACAGCTGAGTGTAGTTTGATGAGCCGCATTATCCATGGAGCGTAAAACTTCAAGCCAAAAAGATCAGATCCTGATGCAGCAAGTTGGCGGATGAAGAAGTCTTGTGCATTGAAGCATTTGCCATGAAGAATATAAAAGACCAAAGTCTTCATTGCACCTTCCAGCTTTGCATGTGGAGAATGTCC